>NC_090758.1:16491465-16791465 GCF_036898095.1 Palaemon carinicauda
TATAGTTTGTGTGTATGTGTATGTTTGTGTGTATGTGTATGTTTGTGTGGAAATATATGTGCTTTGAGTTACTATTACTCTAGAAAGAATTCCTGATAATAGTTTCAACATTGTTATGGCAGAACTTACTGTAAATTTACTGACGCTGGGAACAAGTTTTGATCCTTTGTGGTGGTTGTACACTAGGAAAATACCACTGGGCACGAATGCCCTTTAACGAATGAATGTGAGCAGCGTCCGCCACTCGTAACCTTTACCCCATGTTCCTTTCATCTCGCCCTCATATAGACGCTTGCCAAATGGCCGGGTTATCATGCAAAAAATTGTGGTTAAGATCAACTACAGTTCTTTTGAATAGTTCTATTCCCAGGAATATATGCAAATTAAATTATCAAATACACACACACACACATACACACACTATATATATAAATATACAGTATATATATATATATATATATATATATACATATATATAAAGGGAAGTGGATAGTTTTATATATACATATATACAATACTCCTCATTGTCTTCATCCAGCTGTCACATCCGCAAGGATGTTGGTAATCCTGTTTCGCCATTCTATTTCCAGCTTTCTGCAGCACCTGAGCTACAGATATTCTTCCTCTAGTCATTCTTCTTACCAAAGTATTCATATATATCTGCCTCCTTTCTTCGATTTTACCAGAGAGAGAGAGAGAGAGAGAGAGAGAGAGAGAGAGAGAGAGAGTAGTTTTAATTCTTTTCTTCTCACTAAGCGACCACAAACTGCATTTGTGCATGCGCATGTGTGTGTATGTGTGTTTGTCCATTCACATCAATATTTGCTTATACATATGTCTATCAATATACTGTACATTACAGCTCACACATACCTGAATAAGTTTAAGGAAATCACCTGCATCGAAGGAAATCCTTCATTGTTTTTTACAATGCAACAAGACGACATGAGGTCACTTGCAACTGTTGGAATATGCAACATTGCATAAGGGGGGGGGGTTGAAATCCGATGTCCGACACTGAATCTCCTCCTACGGTTCCCCGCCTCCCATTACAGTAGGCAACCAGCTCTCAATCATTTCCTAACTATTGATATATCTGCATAGAGTAAACGATTCTTTCACATTTATTTCCTCTTTTTTCTTTTTGAATTTACATCACTACTTTATATTGTCTGTAGGAGCCAGTGTTGATTGGGGTTACGACATTTTAATATTGTTCCTTGAGCATCATCTACATGCACAAGTAAAGATGCCTACATCATACAAAAGCAATCATGTAGCATAAATCATTGGTATAATGACTGATAATCTAAAATGTGCATACACACACAAAGATATATATATATATATATATATATATATATATATATAATGTATGGATGTTTAGGTAGGAAGTTCTATTAACCATAATAATTACCTGGAACAGAGATGAATAAATTGTTAGTAATTATTTCTCAGCTGATCCCATCTTCGTTGATATGTGCTTGATGGATAATAATACGTTGGTATTATAAAATACGTCTTTAATGTATAAAAGACTACATTATGAACTTCACTTTGTGACAGCTGACTCTCAAGTGTATATGGAGCGTCTTACACAAATCTCACAAACCAAAACATTGCTAAACAAAAGAGCATCGCTCTGAAAAGACTTAAATCCTACTCCAGCACAAACCATAAGGAATCACATCTTATCTGAGGTAACCAACAAATGTTTGAATCCTAATACCAAAACAAATCATTACTCTTATGATCAAAGCATAACATGTCTTATTCATGCAATATGATGCAATGTTGCGCAATACCTGAAACACTTGAAATAACATAGTACATTGTTACAATAATACATAACAGTCTCCTCCCCCTTAACTTGACATTGTAAAAACATTTATAAATCTAATCTCTCAGGGGGCTTTCCTCTGTTAATCCTATTAGGAAGCACTTTAACCTCATCTTGTACTGGTACATGAATTGTTTTTGAATCTACATTGGATGTTGGACCATCTTGGTTAATACTTGACTCATTTGATCTAACTACTTCTTTAAGTTTCTCATCTCTAACATTCACATGCTCTACTGTCTTTCTGTTTAACGGCTGTAATTGATCAACATGACGTTTTACAACATTATCACCAACACGAACATCATAATGTAAATTTCCTATCTCTCTTACAATCTCTCCTGGTACCCACTTCTCTGGAGTGTTGTACGATCTTACCATGACATCAGACAAAGGTAAAAAAATGTCTTACATTAGGAAGCTTTGCTACTTGTTTATACCCTTTATCTTCTAAATCACTTTGCAAACTTGGATACAACAAATCTAACTTACACCTTATCCTCCTCCCCATTAACAAATTTGAGGGTACCACGCCTGTTGTGCTGTGCGGCGTTGTTCTATAAGACAATAAAAATTTTGACACATGCAAAAACACACTACTTGAATTCGCTCTTCTACACTTCATATTGTGCTTAAATGTTTGGACAAATCTTTCAGCCTCTCCATTAGTAGATGGATGATATGTAGCTGAAAATGTATGCTTAATACCATTGACATTACAAAATTCTTTAAACTCTTGTGAAGTAAATTGTGGACCATTATCTATAACAATTCTTTCTGGAATACCATGCGTTGAAAAAATTTGCATTAACTCTTTTATTGTGGCGTAAGATGTTGTCGTCTTCATTGGGATAATTTCTGGCCACTTACTGTAAGCATCTACTACTACCAAAAACATATAATTCAAAAAAGGACCTGCAAAATCTATATGCACTCTTTGCCATGGATACCTGGGTAACTCCCACGGGTGCATTCTAGCAAATTGAGGATTCTTTTGTTGCATAACACAATTCATACAATTCTTTATATAACATTCCACATCTTTATCTACACCTGGCCACCATACAAAAGTTCTCGCAATTGACTTTGATCTTACAATACCTTGGTGATCAGCATGTATTTCAGACAAAACCTTATTTCTCAGTGAATTAGGAATAACTACCCTGGAACCTCTCATCACTATTCCTTGTGTCACACTCAGTTCATACCATATATCCTTATACGGTTTACAATTTTCCTCCTTTCCACATAAGTCCCTACCTGTCATTAAACTCTCCAAAACCTTACTAAGTACTGGGTCTTGCTTGGTACTGTGTGCTACATCTTTTGCAGTTATTGGTACATTACATACTGAAATTAATAAAACACTGTCATCATACTCTTCTGGAGCTTTGTCTACGGGTAATCTGGATAAAGCATCTGCATTACCCATATTTGATGTTGGACGGTATTCTATATCATAGTGGTACGCTGCTAACGTAATTGCCCAACGTTGTAGTCTTGCAGCTACCAACGTAGGTAAACTTGCTTTTGGACCCAATATTGCTAATAAAGGTTTATGATCTGTAACAAGTGTGAACTTTTTCTTACCATAAAGATACATATGGAATTTTTTAACTCCATAAACTAATGCTAAACCTTCCTTTTCTATTTGAGAGTAATTCCTTTCTGCCTTGTTCAATACTCTAGAAGTGAATGCAATTGGTTTTTCTGTTCCATCTGGCATTACATGAGATAATACTGCACCTAGACCTATATTTGATGCATCACAAACTAATTTAACTGGTAAATCCATTCGATAATGTACTAAGAATGTAGGTGATGTTATTTCCTGCTTGATTCTTTCAAAAGATTCCTGACACTCTTTTGTCCACTTCCATTCTACACCCTTATTCAACAGATTATACAATGGATGTGCAATTGTAGACAAATTCTGAATGAAATTCCCATAAAATGTTACTAAACCTAGAAATGATTGTAATTCCTTAACATTTTCTGGCACTTTTGTTGATTGTACAGCTTTAATCTTCTCTTTAGTTTTGTGAATACCCTTGCCATTTATTACAAAACCTAAGTATTCCACTGAATCAACTTCTAAAATACATTTGTTCTTATTTACTCTAATATTATGTTCCTTCAACTTCTTCAGAACTGTTCGCAATCTTTCTCTATGTTCTCTTGTGTCTTTACCCGCTATTAAAATATCATCTATAAAAATAAATACTCCTTGCATTCCTGAAAAAATCTTATCCATAGTTTGTTGCCATATAGCTGGACTACTTGCAACTCCATAAGGTAATCTCTTTGGCCTAAACAAACCTAAGGATGTATTTACTGTACATAATTCTTGTGAAGTTTCATCCATGGGAAGCTGTTGAAATGCTTGTCTTAAATCTAATTTAGAAAAAACACTGCATCCTGACATAGTTGCAAACATGTCTTTCGGATTTGGTAAGGGATGTTGAGCTACTTGCAGTTGTGGATTTAACGTTACTTTGTAATCTCCACACAACCTAACCTGTCCACTTTCCTTCACAATAGGAACTAATGGTGTAGCCCAATCTGAATATGTGACCTTTTCCCAAGAACCTTCACTTTCTAATCTCTTGATTTCTGTTTCAACTGCACTTTTCAATGCATATGGTACTGGTCTCGGAGCACAAAATCTAGGAGAACTGTCAGGTTTCAAAACTAAAATTGCCTTTGCGTTCTTTACTGTACCTATTTTATCTTCAAATACGTCTTGAAACTCAGATATGATATCATCCATAGACATTTCATTTTTGTTTTCATCTTGTCTACCTGCAACCTTCAAAATACTAGGCCAGTCTAACTTCAAATACTGTAGCCAATCTAAACCTAGCAAAGTTTGTCCATTACCTTTTACTACTGTTAATGGCATTCTCTCTAATTTCTGTTCTTTGTACTGTACTTCTACGTTCGAAGCACCTATTACCTGAATATCAAAACCATTATAACCTTTCAAAACTCTATTTGTACCTTCTAATAACAAATTAGGAATGCCTTTAGCCATTTTCTCAGACATAATTGATACATCGGCTGCTGTGTCAACTTGCATCAAAATTGGTTTACCATTTATGATTACTTCTACCATGATATGTTTCTTTGCACCTTTATTGACTGAATTTATGTGAAACGCAAAATCAGTTTCTGAACTAACCTGATTATCATGAACATTTTCCTCATTATTCTCTTGACCCATAGTATCAACTGTAGCATTTATTTTCTTTGCGTACTGTTTAGGAAATCTACAAGCAGTTGCAAAATGACCTAGCTTTCTGCAATTCTGGCATGTCTGTCCAGTAGCAGGGCATTTCTTTGCTTCGTATGCAAGATGATCAGTTTTACCACACCTAAAACACTTGGGTTTTTCCTGTTGTTTCTGTGAATAAGCCTGATTCTGATATTTATGAACATTAGTGTTAGGCACTTTTCTATGACTAGGCTTTGACATATTTCTTCTCTGATTCTCATTGGTTTTCCACTTAGAACCTACTGTATTAATTTTAGAATTTTCCATTCTATTGCTTGTAGAACTACCTATTATGTGACTTTGCCTATTTGATGTTTCTAAAGCTCTGCCTGTTATCAATACCTTTTCTAATGTTAAATCTTTATCTTGCAATAATTTCTTTCTTAGCTCTTCTGATGTGCAATGTGCAATTACTTGATCTATGATAACATTTTCTAACTCTAGAAATTCACATGAAACAGCTAAATTCTTTAGTCTAGTCACAAATGCATCTAAACTTTCATTTTCTTTCTGATAAGCTTGCGCTGAAAACTGGTATCTTTCAAAAAATTTATTGACTTGAGGAGCAAAATATGTGGTAAGAGCCTTAATTGCAGCTTCACTTGTGTCATCTGTAGGCTGCAAAGTCTTAAACACTACCCGAACTTCCCTACCTGCTGTATGAAGTAATAATGCCTTCTTTTGTGCATCCTTCATGTTCCTTAATGCTTCTAAATAAATCTTAAATTCCTCACACCACTGTTGCCATCGTGTTGCAACAGAATTAGGCTCAGCAGTGACGCTAAAAGCTTCTGGGTGCTCGATGTTAAAAGGCATTTTGTTTGCTTACCTTAATAACTGTGGTAGGTTAAGCTACTTTTCTGCAGTCACAAGTATACTTCCTACCTACCCAACTTTAAATTTCACCCCTTTGTGTATTTGATGAAATTCCTATTCTGCTGCTGGTAAAATCTTCATTGGGCGATTTTACTCTTGATTTCCGATGTACAAAACCTTCTCTTGTGCTGGCCGTCTTTGTACATAGGCTCCAATGCTTCTCCCTGCTTGCTTCTCCCTGCTTGTCCGTCGTCCTCAAACATCGCCAAAATATAATGTATGGATGTTTAGGTAGGAAGTTCTATTAACCATAATAATTACCTGGAACAGAGATGAATAAATTGTTAGTAATTATTTCTCAGCTGATCCCATCTTCGTCGCCAAAATATAATGTATGGATGTTTAGGTAGGAAGTTCTATTAACCATAATAATTACCTGGAACAGAGATGAATAAATTGTTAGTAATTATTTCTCAGCTGATCCCATCTTCGTTGATATGTGCTTGATGGATAATAATACGTTGGTATTATAAAATACGTCTTTAATGTATAAAAGACTACATTATGAACTTCACTTTGTGACAGCTGACTCTCAAGTGTATATGGAGCGTCTTACACAAATCTCACAAACCAAAACATTGCTAAACAGAAGAGCATCGCTCTGAAAAGACTTAAATCCTACTCCAGCACAAACCATAAAGAATCACATCTTATCTGAGGTAACCAACAAATGTTTGAATCCTAATACCAAAACAAATCATTACTCTTATGATCAAAGCATAACATGTCTTATTCATGCAATATGATGCAATGTTGCGCAATACCTGAAACACTTGAAATAACATAGTACATTGTTACAATAATACATAACAATATATATAACGGATTCTGAGCGAAGCTAAAAATCTATTTTCGGGTGAGATGGCCATGTCGTCCTGATGGAAGTTCCTTAAAGTAGCTTCCTAAGGGATATAAGTACTACAGTGATATTTCCAGAGAATTTTACTTTTAGGTATCCAGAATTCTAACTCCTGGCACGAATATCCTTAAAATT
This sequence comes from Palaemon carinicauda, assembly GCF_036898095.1. Classification (NCBI taxonomy): domain Eukaryota; kingdom Metazoa; phylum Arthropoda; class Malacostraca; order Decapoda; family Palaemonidae; genus Palaemon; species Palaemon carinicauda. The sequence goes on from NC_090758.1 coordinate 16,498,450, forward strand.
TCTCCAAAGGATATCACATAATATCAGCGGATGCATTCTTGACACGCCTCCATAGCAATCTGCACCCCAAACAGTGTTTTGGCTTCGAGGAGGATGTGGCAAAAGGGAACCGTCCAAAGGCTCTATCCGCTCTCGTAATATTATTGGGAATTTACCAGCGCCATTCCCACGACGGCGGACATTCCTTGTAGCATTGAGCGTGGTGTTACAGATAGAGTACCCCGGGAGGAATACTGTGAAGATATTTTCTTTTAGAAGAGATGGGTGGGTCCATCAGGACAACATGGCCATCTTACCCAAAAATAGATTTTTCGCTTCGCTCAAAATCCGGTTTTTGGGCTCAAGCCATGTCGTCGTGATGGAAGCATACCAGAGCATTAGTGTATCTGTGGATTTTTAATCAGTGCCTTAACCTTATAGCAACCTTTTCTATGGTCATGGGGACCACATGAGACAAGGGACGTTACCGTTATTCGTCACCATCACTAATCATAACCAATGTTAGTGCTTCCTACCTCCTACAGGGAAGAGTCATTCTAGACAATAGAAAAGGGATCTTAAGGTTAACATATATAGTATGATCAAACATAAGTACACACTTAATATACAAATAGGGTCGGGGCAGGGACATTTCAGCGCCGCCAGCTCAGCGCCGCCAGCTCAGCGCCGCCGATTCAGCGCCGCCAACTCAGCACCAGCCATTTCAGCGCCATGCCTTTTCAGCGCCAGACGTTTCAGCGTCGTGGAAGTGTGGAATTTGTGTATGTGTGTGTTTATAAACAAAAGAAAAGGTTTTGAACAAATATTTATTGATAAAAAGTATTTATACTACTGTGTTTATAAACAATAGAAAAGGTTTTGAACAAATATTTATTGATAAAAAGTATTTATACTACTGTAAAAATTTTCCTCAGTTTTTGGCGTGGGCTTATACACTTTGTATTCTTCAGGAAATTCTAAGTCTTCAATGCATCTTGGATTTTCAGGAACCCGGTTAGCTGCATTCCTTTTGCGTCGAATAAGCTTACGCATCGCTTGTAGGTTAGGCAGCTGGGCAATAGCAGCTTGAGACATATTTTCCAAAGATTTGTTGATTATAGTACTCGGTCCTTGGTAAGTGTCCTCGGCTCTCTGACGTGCATACGCTTTCGCCTTTTCAACTTCTACCGCCACTGCAGATGGCGGATGGGTGTGATCATTCATTTCTTTAGAACAGCTTCTTCTAACGTATGAATTCTGGCACGACATCTACCGTCTTCCTGGCATCTCCAGAACTTTACATTTGTTTGTGTCTTGCTTTCTTTATCAAATCTGTATATATATCCGTCATGACAGAATTTGGCTCGTCCTCTCTGACTCTGAACTGTATACTCCGTGGTTTCCCTAAGACTGTATTTAGCAGATTATTTTTTTTTCTTTTTAACTAATTCACGGTTTACAAATGTTTACAAATATTTCCCTTAAAGATTTCAATTAAACAACGGAATCACCGAAATCAATAAGTAGCTGTTTGGCGCTGAAATTATACAAACTACTGTGTGAAGAGAGAGAGAGAGAGAGAGAGAGAGAGAGATTTTAATTAAACAACAGAATCACCGAGATCAATAAATATCGGTTTGGTACTGAAACTATACAAACTACTGTGTGAAGAGAGAGAGAGAGAGAGAGAGAGAGAGATTTTCATTAAATAACGGAATCACCGAGATCAATAAATAGCGGTTTGGTACTGAAACTATACAAACTACTGTGTGAGAGAGAGAGAGAGAGAGAGAGAGAGAGAGAGAGAGAGAGAGAGAGATTTTAATTAAACAACGGAATCACAGAGATAAATAAATAGCGGTTTGGTACTGAAATTATACAAACTACTGTGTGAAGAGAGAGTTAAAATTTATTCTGGCGCTGAGATGGTTGTTGCTAATTTTTTTTTTTTGCGCTGAAATGACCAGGCGCTGAACTGGCGGCGCTGAAATGACCAGGCGCTGAACTGGCGGCGCTGAATCGGCGGCGCTGAGCTGGCGGCGCTGAATAGTACCTAACCCAATAGTCTCATAGTTGTATATTTGCTAAAATAACATCAGTGTCTCTTATATTTATTATTTGATGCATTATAAATTTATGAGGGATACTTACTTTAGTAAGTTGAAGAACTCTGGCATGTATACATACAATTGTCTGGCGAAGGTGGACGCACTACATTTTAATAGACATTTATTACTAATAAATGACTAAAAGATGTTCAGTAAAACGAATGTAGTATGACAATGGGATTATACCTGTAACAAGTACAGAGACTATATTTTCTTCTTGAAGGAAGAAATGATGAGTGCCACTCTCAGACTGAAGAAAATTATAAAACAATTACTCTTCATAATTCCTGTACTGGTTACTTCTATCTGCACTGTGTACTTCGTACACCGGCACTAGTGCTATCTGTATAATTCTACACCTGGGATTTTGAACAGAGCAAGTGTTATCATGGCAACACTTAATTAAAAGAAGTCACACGTAAGAAGGGTGACCTCTTCTCCCTTTAATTGACAGTCCCAGTCAATTAGCTGTTCATCGTAGAATTACACGGCAGGTTAAATATTCTACCTGGCGTCACCACATTTGTCTAGCATAGTGTATGTAGAACACTCTGGATGATTCTCATCCGTTACATGTGCGAGGACATGTGAGGTCCCAAACCAAAAACTGTTTACTACAGTAATTAGGGGGCAAGTTTTAATACACTACCTGCCGCCACTACAAAGTGTTTCAGTTCATGCACTTGTTTTGCATAGTGTTTGTAAAACACTCTGGATGATTTCCATCCAGTGTATGAAAGAAGGCGCTCAAAGTCCATATACTGAAAAAAGTTCAGTGATGAAGCAATCTTTCTCGGATCATGACCTGCGGGAGTACTGTCCGGATCCGCTCTACGAATAAAGTAGGTGAGCTTCGCTCTTAGTTGTTTTAGGGATAAATTTGATCCCGAAGTTTCTCCTTTAAAGAGCTGTCCTCCCCTGAAGTCTGAAGTTCTACGAAGATAGACCTTTAGACACTCTACAGGACATAGAGAGACATCTTCCTTCAGAGGGCAGATTCTCCAGGGAACCCATCTCTTAGTGGGTAGCTCGTTTTTAGCGATAAAGGATGGATCAGGAAATAGATTAAGTTCTCCCACTTCCGTGAACTGAATGTGACCCTCATCTCTGGATAAGGCCACTATTTCACTAACTCTAGCCCCGGAGGCGATAGCGAACAGAAAAATAACCTTTTGGGTTAGATCCTTAAGAGAACAATCTTCATTGTTCACAGATGAGGCATAATGTAAGACCTTGTCTAAAGACCAAGAGATGGGCTTTGGTGGTACTGCGGGCTTAAGCCTAGCACATGCCTTTGGAATCTTATTAAAGATTTCATTCACCAGATCCACTTGAAAGACATATAGGAGAGGCCTAGTCAAGGCTGACTTGCACGTATTTATCGTATTGGCCGCCAGACCTTGGCTATGAAGGTGGACAAAGAAGGACAAACAGAATTTCATTGAAATTTCTTTTGGTCCTTTTGCTTTGACAAACGCAACCCACTTTTTCCAGGAAGACTCATATTGTCTTCTAGTTGACTTGGCCTTGTGTTCTTCTAAGAATTCTATATTGCCTTTTGAGATCCCAATTCTTTTTCTAACCGCTAGACCGAGAAAATCATGAAATGAAGGGTATGGGTTCTCTGTGATAAAATGAAGGCAGTTAATTTCTGAATCTTCGGAAATATACCTAGGGTCAGAGCTAGGACCAGCCTCATCTAGTTTATCAGCCCCACTAGAGGATCCTCGTATGGGGCTATATAGCGAGGTAGTTTCTTGAATACACTCGTGATGAAGAGGTCGAATTGCAGTTCCGGGACTTGTTCCCATCTGGGAGGTAATATGTCTGCACCCATGGACCATTTCAACTCTATTGGTTTGTATCGAAATGGAGTATCCACCGTCACATCGTGGATCAGTTGTAAATGAACTGCTGGTAGGTGCCGTCGCTTTAAGAGAGGGATGGGTAACTTCACCAAGACTGAATGAGATGTTCGAATGTGACGTCTTATTATCGCTTCGGTGTCCCAGGTCAGTCGTAGGGAGCCTGATCTGTGTGGAGGGAGCTTCCCCACCCATGAAAGGACCAGCAGAGTCTTGAGACTTTCGTGCTCTAATTTCTGTTAGAGAAGCGATTAAAGAGGGACCGATCTCAGTCTTTTTTTATCTCTTCAAGTGTTTGATGCGTGTTTTCTCCAAGCTCTTAACGCATCTTTCCGGTGTGCTCTTAGCACCAGGACTGTCACTATAGCAAACTGGGGAAAGTTTAGCGCTTTTTCCTGTTGATGTTTTGGTATTCTGATTGAATACCTGAGTCTCTTGACAGACCTCACGAGCTCCTTTTATATTTCCAAAAGAGAGGAGAGTTGATGTGACTGAGGGCTTCGATGGTTTTTTAAACATTAAAACCCCTGAGCTGGAGAAAGTCGAGACTTTTAGAAGCCTATCTTGCATCCATGATGTCCCAGGAATCGGGTCATCTCTTTGAATGCACATTGGCCAACATTTCGGGTGCTGCCCACTCCAGCCTCTCGATCAGGTATATTAATACCTGAACTATTTCTAGGCTTGAATTTGACGTGACTAAATTCGTCAATCCTTTGAAGATACATAGAACTGTGAGTCCGACACGTATCTTCCTTAGAATTAATATTACTGTCTGTAACATGAATTCTAGATAGGAGGAAGGGGGATGGTTGACTAGAAGGTTCCAAAGGACACCTTTCAGGTCTGACAAGACTACGAACACCCTTAATTGGAACAAGGTCCATATGTTCAGAAGGATTAACATTCAGAACTTGCTGTTTTTTATGAACTTGTTGAGTGGCGACAAGTTCAGAATGGCTCATTGACATCTTGAGTCCTTCTCATGAACACGAAGCAGCCTTCCCTGGAACTCGATGAGCTAAAGTTTTCTTACTACCTGTATGCTCTATAGCTCTCATGTATACTCCTCCAGGAGGGTTTTGAACTCTAGGAGAAGGTAAAGAAATGATGGTAGGGACATTTCTGTTTCCCATCAATGGCTCATCTTGAATAGGCTTTGGACCGAAGGATCGAGGGTCCTGCGATCCTGAGGGAAAGTTCCTCCTAGCCGAAGCGTCTTTTTGCTTTGAGTAGTCAGTAGGCTTAGACTTTTGACCATCTGCCTGTAGCATCGTGGTCACTGGAATAGTGGGATGTTGTTGAGCAGCCTGGATATTTCCAGCATTTCCAATCTTCTTTTTAGGTTGGGGACCCACAACCAAAGAAGATTTTCTCTTTGAGGGAATGCCCCATTTTTGGAGAAGACCTATGTTCTCCATGGTGGCGTTCTTAATTACTTCCTTAGTGACCTCGTGTGGGAGGAGGTCTTTACCCTAGATGTTGGAAGATATTATCTTCCTTGTTTCGTGTTTTACTGTTGCATCAGCGAACACAAACTCTCTATATGCTCTCCTAGCCTTCATAAAGGAGTAAAGGTTCTTCACCAAGATAGCCATATGCATTTTGGCTATAACCATGAGCATGTCTGGGGTACTCTCGTAAATTGAACACAACTCTATGTAGTTTTGTAGAGAAAGGGATATCGCAAGTCTCTCCTTTGACTCCTGTTCATTACACAAGAGCAACTCAGACAATTTAGGGAGACACACCTTGAATTGTCAACTTGTGACGTCCTTGTCTAATTTTCCTACTGAAAATGGCAAATGGACTTCCTTCCAATCCTTTTTCTGTCCGGGAAAAACTGGTGACAAAGGCTTGCACTCATCGAGTGTGGGACATGGCTTACCCGCCTCTACAGCTTTGGCAACAGAAGAAAATGCCTTCCCCATAAAGGGATTGAGAGTGAAGTAGGAGCAAGAAAGGAAGGGTGTCTGTTATTCAGTGAGAATTCCTTCGACTCTGAATAACCCGCCTTTCTTAGACTACCTGAAAGGATAGTCTGTGCCTTATCATGGTCGAGAATCAAGATCTCCTTTGCATCCGTTATTTTTCTTGACTTTGGTTCGTACTTCAGTCGAACCCAACAATTAGGGAAAGCATCAAAGCTTGGCCAAAATGGAATTTTGTCCAAAGGAACAGCACCTATTTTCTCTGAGATGCAGAGATTGCCATTTAAAATTGGCATCTGCTCCGCGAACCTCCAGGGATTGGTTATGGAGCATGATATAAGTCTTGATTCATGGGTCGTTTGACTGACCCCTGGGAAGCGACAAGAGAAACTTTGCGAGGATCTATCTTGCGTTTTACTTCCTGCTTTTCGTTTTGTCTACAAAAACTCTCTATTTGATTCTTCAGTTGGATACATGATTGTACCACATTATCCAAATTAGGGGTAGAAGACGATGATGTCGACGTCGATGGCTCTAAAGCCGGCACAGGCGCAGGAAATTCCGACACAACATTTTCCTCTTCTACCTTGGGGAATTTCTTGCCCTTAATCCCAAAAGTTTTCTGGCCGTCAGGGGATGTAGTTAGCTCCTGAGGCACTACTGTTTCCTCACTTGCTTACGGAAATAGTAGCTTACGCATCCCATCATTAGGTAGGAAAGGTCCCGGAGAGATCTTTTGAAAGCCTCTCACCCAGTTGCATATTTTATATTGAGCTGTATCCCTAGTCTCTGTAGACTTTGGATTTTCAAAACTTTTGGACATTAATGTCCGACATATATTGCAAACCTTAGGGTTCCAATAATGTAGGGATCCGGAAATGATATTGCAGGGGGCATGAAACCTGCAAGTATTATGACTGTAAAAATACTTACTCTTGGCCTTGCAGAGGACTGCAGCACAAGGTATCTGGTGTTCCTCCTGTAAAGAAAGGAAAACCAAATGAATATACAATGGATTATCTCCTTGACAATCAACATGCAAATGTCCTTTACAATAGAGTAGTTTAGGATAGTAAGCTATAAAGGGATAGTAGGAGATACATACTTGTGTACCCCTGTGAGCAAATGCTGTTGCCTCCCCTCAGTATTAACTACATGGAGATTTCTCTATAGAGTAACTCCAAGTAGAAGGACTTTTACCCCTAGGGGTAGAGGAGTATCAAATCACTGTCCCAAAATAATGTTAATACTGTGGGGTCAGGATGAATGATTCTCGATCAGAATATTGAAGAAAACTATTCATTCAATATATGAACGGTACCAGCAGAATGCTCGTACAAGGGTACCCAATGTATGTCAGAAATACTACTGTATCATGGTACTGTAGTTTTCTAATTGCAGTAAGTTTATATTGCAATTTACTGGCTACTGTACAGGACCTGAAGCAGCAGTCCAAGGGAGGACTGAAGAACCTTGGGAACAGAAGGGACTTCCCTCTCACGGCCATCATGGTCGCCGATGGCTGCCGGCTGGGCCGGCAGTTGCCGACAGATGATGTGGTTGGCGGCAGTATGCTCTGCCATCAGCCAAAGACATGACTAGAGAGGGAGTCTGGCTGGCTCCAGCAACCTACCAACAAAGGTAAGCTTGCAAGATGCCTGCCTAAAGAAAGACAATGGCTCAGCCATCAAAAGAGGACAAAGGGGTAGGGAACAGGGTCCTGTAACGAGTGTGAAAGGAACTGGCAAAAATTGTCAGTCCTACCACCTGTAAAAGAAACTCTGTTTCGGTATCGGCTGAATCCCGGGGAACAGGAGAGATTCAGTTCTCCATCCAAGAGATTGCCAACACAGTTACAAAGAAGAAACAGAGTTCCAGTGCCACGTATCCTAGGCTAAAGAAAATTACTCTTCAGCCCAGACAACTGTGCCATAGGACTAGTCTTTTAGTCGCAAGGAGAAGATGGTATCCTACCAAAACTTCAAGTGCGGCTAATGAGGGCTATCCTCTATTACCGGCCACCTGGCCGGCAAGGGAATGATGGTCTCCTACAACCCATTCACCCTGCCGGCAGGTCGCCGACATAAGACTAAATACTCTGAGATTCTGACTAAATCCCAAAACCGGATGGTATACCACAACCAACGGTTAAGGGAAGAGGCAGGACAAACCCTAAGTTAGCCATGTCTGAATAAAATTCAAGGCACGGCTATTAGGGTTGTAGCCTGAGGCTACACTCGGAGGGAAAGAGATTACCCTTAAATCTCCGAAGAGACGTGTAATGTTTCATAACATTCTAGGAGGTATCAGTCTCCACTGAATGAAAACAATACACGAGGGTAACCGGGGAAAGTCTGAACGTATAATAAAACGTCTAGGTAAGGTTACCTAGGCTATACGAGATCTCGGTTACCTAAATCACCGAAACTCTAACTCTACGATCGACAGGGGAAAGGGGGAAACAAAAATTATGCACATTATTGAAATTTTACAAGAATAATTGCCTAAATAGCGAGATAATTAAATTAATTAAATGAAGCTATTAAAAACTGGAAGTCGTTCTGCTATCTAAATAACACATGCCTAACGAACGACGGCGCCATGGTGCCTCCAGTAACTGGCCTAGCTCTTAAACACAATAAAATACTCTAATTTCATTGTGAAACAGGAGCTAAAATATACTCATAGTAAAGACCCGATACTCAACTTTCCAGAGGCGGAAGAAGATGGAGAAAGCATAATAATAATCCTGTAAAACGATCGAAAAGTTAGATCACCAGGAAATATCACCGAGCGAGATCGCTACAAAAAAAGGAATGTCCACCGTCGTGGGAATGGCGCTGTTGTATTCCCAATAGTATTACGAGAGCGGGGAGAGCCTTTGGACGGCTCCCTTTTGCCACATCCTCCTCGAAGCCAAAACGCTGTTTGGGGTGCAGATTGCTATTGAGGCGTGTCAATAATGCGTCTGCTGATATTATGCGATATCCTTTGGAGAAATTTTAAGGATATTCGTGCCAGGAGTTAGAATTCTGGATACCTAGAGTTAAAATTCTCTGGGAATATCACTGTAGTACAAATCCCTTACGAAGCTACTTTAAGGAACTTCCATCACGAAGACATGGCTTGAGCCCAAAAATATACATATATAGGCATATTAAAATGAAAGTAATTCACATAATCTGCAATGAACTTTTAGAAAATCATTTGAATATTTGTAAAACTCCAAAAGTAGTGTCTCGTTTTTAGCTAAAAATGGTAATTGCCACCAAGGCAGATCTATAGTAGTTATGATTCCATGATTCATGTCCTTACGGTGACTCTGTAATCGCCATAACAGCGAATGTAGAATAAGTATATGTGTGAAATAAATAATATAGCTATACGGAAGAAAGGGAACTAGAATAAAGAGTTAAAAGCTAGCGAGAGAAAATATGCTTATCATGGAAGCGCTCATCCCGGGCGCATTAACCTTTAGCCTTAACACATGTCGAACACCACCATAGGAAAAGAATCAAGCCATTGATGTGCGGAGCATAAACACATCTCCATCGTGAATGTATAACATAGTTGTGAACGAGAATTTGTAGAGAATACACATTGTAGAGCAATCTCCAAAACTACCACAATACCGCATCGTGTATGTATAATGTTGTACACAATTATGTAATAAGTTAATATTTTAACAACTGTAAGTTAGAGGAGGCTATAACGATCCACATACAAATCATTGTGTTATTCATTGTCTGACACATGGATTTTAGATCAATAACATGTCAATTTATAATGATACTAACTCGCATATTGTCTATGTCACCAGGTTTGATCACAACAAATAAATAGTGAATTCAACACTGCGGTATAATTACTCCACCATTAGTCGCTAGAGAAAGAGGCAACTACAATCAAACACGAACGGACATTGAAGTCACGGGACCTTGGCATCATAGTACGGATGGAAATTAAGTTTATGGGAATCACCCCCAAATATGTGGACTGCTCTTACAGAAGTGGATCGTATCTACAGAGGACGTTGCTGAATAGCGCCACACACTTATTTAAGTTACAAGTGTGCAGATTATGAATGTGCTAGAAGGGTTTCTATTAATATTTCGTTTGTATAAGTGCCTGTTTACTCCCTGTTGACGAGTGACGAGAAATGGAATTAACTTGGAGAACAGATAACCAATATCGTGCATAGATTAAGAATAAGTAATATTTAAATATTACTGAAGTGTAAGCATATATGTGTGTAATTACATATGTATAAAAATGGGTGAGTGAAGTGATATTGAGGTAGGTAATTAAATTGATTCATAAGGGATACACAATGATACGCAATTAATGAAATTTCCAGTGAAGTGATTTTCATGTAAACGATTAAATAGACAGGGAAAAGATAGATAAATTTAAGTCAAATAAACGTGAAGTGATATTGAGGTAGGTAATTAAATTGATTCATAAGGGATACATAATGATACGCAATTAATGAAATTTCCAGTGAAGTGATTTTCATGTAAACGATTAAATAGACAGGGAAAAGATCGATAAATTTAAGTCAAATAAACGTAAATATAGAAGGTATGAGATAAGAATTTTAGCAGGATTGTGTTTATTGTTAAAACTCCGAGGGACATGAAGTTCGCTTAAGTAATAAAGGGACTAATAAAAAGTGGAATAAAGAGGTATTGGGAATTTTTAGATACAAACTTAAACAAAAATAAGTGCATGATTTGGTGTAATTTGAGACACAGCAAGGCTAATTCCATTGTAAACGAATGGTGATGATTGGGTTATTAAGTGCAAACCTAAACAAAACAAGGTGCATAATTTGGTGTAATTTGAGACACAGCAAGGCTGATTTCGTTGTAAACGAATGCTGATGATTGGGTTATTAGGTACAAACCTAAATAAAACTAGGGGCATGACTTGGTGTAATTTATGATTGGATTATTAGATGCAAGCTTAAACAAAACTAGGTGCATGACTTGGCGTAATTTGAGACGCAGCAAGGATAATTCCGTTGTAAACGAATGTTGATGATTGGGTTATTAGATGCAAGCTAAAACAAAACTTAAGTGCATGACTTGGTGTAATTTGAGACACAGCAAGGCTAATTCCGTTGTAAACGAATGTTGATGATTGGGTTATTAGATGCAAGCAAAAACAAAACTTAAGTGCATGATTTGGTGTAATTTGAGACACAGCAAGGCTAATTCCGTTGTAAACGAATGTTGATGATTGGGTTATTAGATGCAAGCAAAAACAAAACTTAAGTGCATGATTTGGTGTAATTTGAGACACAGCAAGGCTAATTCCGTTGTAAACGAATGTTGATGATTGGATTATTAGATGCAAGCTAAAACAAAACTTAAGTGCATGACTTGGTGTAATTTGAGACACAGCAAGGCTAATTCCGTTGTAAACGAATATTGATGATTGGGTTATTAGATGCAAGCTAAAACAAAACTAAGTGCATTACTTGGTGGGATTTGAGCCACAGCAAGGCTGATTCCGTTGTAAACGAAGCTTAATGATTGGATTATTAAATGCAAACAGACACAAAACTCAGTGCAAAGACAATGTAGTTTGAGCCACAGCAAGGCTGCTTTCGTTATTAACGAATGTTGATGATTGAGTTATTGAATGCGAACAGAAATCAAACTAAGTTCACGGCTTGATGTAATTTGAGCCACAACAAGGATGTTTCCGCTGTAAGCGAATATTGGTGATTGAATTATTAGATGCAAACTTAAACAGACTAAGAGCATGACTTGATCTAATTTGAGCCACAGCAAGGCTGCTTCCGTTGTAAACGAATGTTAATGATTGGATTATTAGATGCAAACTTAAGCAACCCTAAGTGCATGACTTGATTTAATTTGAGCCACAGCAAGGCTGTTTTCATTGTAAACAAATGTTGGTTATTGGATTATTAGATGCAAACTTAAACAAAACTAAGTGCATGACTTGGTATAATTTGAGCCACAGCAAGGCTGCTTCCGTTGTAAACGAATGTTGGTGATTGGATTATTTGATGCAAACTTAAACAAAACTAAGTGCATAACTTTGTGTAATATGTGCAACAGCTAGGCTGCTTCCATTGTAAATGAATGTCGATAATTAGATTCATAAATGAAAATAGAAACGAAGCTAAGTGATAAACCATAACAAGGCTGCTTCCATTGTAAAGGGAATCAAGAGAAATAAAATATCCATTAAGTTAATAAATAAGTAGCCGAGGGACCAATGAACAACATCCTTGGTGGACAAGGAATGACCCGTGACACACATGGACTCGTTACAGGAAAGCGAGGGATATGGTTTTTGGAAGATGTCCATGAGGGACGGAAAAATAACATCCTTGGTGGACAAGGAAAGACCAATGGCACCCATGGCCTTGTTACAGGACGACGAAGGACATGGAGTGTGGAAAATGTCAATGAAAGACGAACAAACAACATCCTAGGTGGACAAAGAGAGAACCATGGCACCCATGGCCTCGTTACAGGACGGCAAAGGTCATGGTGTGTGGAAAATGTCCATGAGGGACGGACAAACAACATACTTGGTGGACAAGGAAAGACCAATGACACCCATGGCCTCGGTAGAAAAGGAAAGACCAATGGCACCCATGGCCTCATTATAGGACAGCAAAGGACATGGTGTGTGGAAAATGTCCATGAGGGACGGACAAACAATATCCTTGGCGGACAAGGAAAGACAAATGGCACCCATGGCCTTGTAACAGGACGATGAGGGAAATGGTATGTGGAAAACGTGGAGAAGGAAAGACCCATGACACCCATGGTCTCGTTACAAGACAGAGAAGGACATGGTGTGTAGGAAATGTCCATGAAGGACAGACAAACAACATCTTTTGGGGGGCAAGGGAAGAACCATGGCACCTATGGCGTTGGTATAGGATGGCAAAGGACTTGGCGTGTGTAAGACGTCCTTGAGGGATGAACAAACAACACCCTTCAGGAAAATGGAAAGACGAAATGAAGTACTTTACATATGGTCTCATCAAAAGACGATACGAGACATGATAGGGCAACAATGTTCTCGATTGATAAACAAGTAATATCCTGTGAAGAAAGGGGAACACGGCATGACCTACATCAAAACAAGGGAAGAAGGTATGAAGTTGAATCTGATACAAACTCTTTAGAATGGGAGAGCAACCACCGCTCGAGATGCAGAAGTATTGTACCTTGACACAGAAGGTTCATAAAACACAAAAGTAAATACTAAACCAACTCCACGGACTCGAGTGAAGATTATCGCTCGAGATACAAAAGAAAGGGTCGCGGGCAATCAGCCAGGCAATCAGCAAGTAACTGATGGAGAAGGATGGAAGTGGAAAGTAAACCCAATCCTGAATCTGTAAAGTCCTTTCGATCAGCAAAGGGTAAAGACACAAGGAAGTGTCAAGATGTTCGCAAATGGGGAAGAACCGTAGATGATGATAGCGACTGCAGTGGCAATGCACATTATTTAAAAATGGATAACCTGCATAAGCCCAGGAAATTGACTTCCAAACAAACACCCAAACATCACCAAGAGGAACAAGCCAGATTGGGAGACCAGACCAACAATAAGACTCCAAGCTCAGAAAAGAACCAAGGTTACCTCGCCAACTCCTAATAGAATTGGAGAGCTTTACCCAATCAAGTTACTCAAGTTCTACAGCACTAGTGAAGAGGAATGCCCTCCTCATGAGGGTTCTGGACAAGCTTTGAGCTTTCAAAGATACGGCGGCTCCGGTGGTTCTTCTGTGGCCAAAGAGCAACTGGTTTCTCAGCGTCACGGATTTGAACCCTAAGTTGGTTCCGTGACCAACTTGATTCTGTCAAAGAGGAACAGCAGGAGATTGTTTACGCTTCATCATGGAGAACAGACAACCTTCATCTCATGATTTTTCACCCTTGCAAGGAGAAAGGAGTTCCAACTTCAACGTGATAAGTAGGTATTTGCAGAAACTATGAGTCATTTAACACCATGACTCGGTATGAAACGTCATGGAAGTAATGAGTCAAATGTATCAAAGACAAAAATCCCAGATCGATTACTATGGATTTTTGTTAAAGTTTCATGCTACCTTGGCACATTATAGGTCTAGCTTCCTCCTCGATTTCGTCGTACAATTCGGCCCTCACTAGACCTATACTGTACGCCTTTTACGTCAACTTTCACTTAGATCTCTTCAGCAAAATTCCGAAGGCTTGTGCAAGACTGCTGCCGTCGGCTCCACCGAAGCCTATCTCTTGGTCTTTGGACTAAGTTTTGCAATTCTCTTCGGACATAGACAATCAAACTGCTTTTATTCATGTTCTCATTCAAAGAGTAATCTTTTTAATTGCGATGGGTTCCGGTGCTCGAATTAGTTATATAGTGGCGCTTTCTGAAGACGAGAATCACATTGAATTTGTGGATAGTACTGAGATTAATTTATTCCCTATACCTGCTTTTCTAGCTAGGAATGAGCGTCCCTTTAAACGTTTGGGTCTATGGAAAATAGTTCCCCCTATCAGGTGATCCCTCCCTGTGTCCAGTTACCGTTACCAATCCCATAATCCACCAAGATTGTAGGGGCGCTGTATGGTGGGACACCGCAATAGGAGCCTCCACTTGTCACGGTTGTGTGTGAGTGCCTGGGTCTGGGTGAAGGCATTTCCTCTCCATTCAGCAATGTTGTCAGTCCACTTCTTTCTCTGCCGCCCTCTTCTCCTCTTTCCCTGAACTGTTCCCTGGAGAATTGTCTTGGACAGTCCGCTTGATCTTGTTGTGTGGCCATACTATTTTAGTTTTCTCCTCTTCACTGTGGACAGCAGATTTTCATAGCGTCCTAAGTGTTGTCTCACTCTTCTGTTGACCTCTTCATTTGTGACATGCTCAATGTACGAGATGCTAAGCACTCGTCTGATGCGTCTCATTTCTGCAGCTTGGATCTTTCTCTGTAGCTTTGCTGTCAGTGTCCAGGATTCACAAGCATACAGAAGGCAGGGCATGCAATAGTCTCAATTTGGAATTGACAGCGATGTTTTTGTCTTTCCAGGTTGGATTAAGTTTTGTTAGCACCGTTATTATTTGCGCGATTCTTGCATGGACTTCTGGTTTGGATCCTTCTTGGCTGATGATTGCACCAAGGTACTTGAATTGTTGGACTGTTTCATGTTGTTGACCACTGATCACGATTTTTGCTTTGATTGGTTCGTCACTGTTTCTCATTAGCTTTGTTTTTTCAGCACTGATTTCCATTCTATATCTGGTTGAAGTTTCATCCAGATGTTTCACGAGGTTGACCAGCTCATCTTCGTTCCCTGCCAGGCCGTCAATATCATCAGCACACCGAAGGTTGCTGATTGTTCGTCCTCCGATGCTAACTGTGCTAACATGATCTTCGAGTGCATCTGTCATAATTTGTTCAAGGAAGATGTTGAACAGGGTTGGTGATAGAAGGCAGCCTTGGCAGACACCTACTGAAGTGTGGAACCATTCGCCTATTTTGCCTTGGGCAAGGACCGCTCTGGTTGCTTTATTGTACAGTGCAGGATTCAAAAGGGTATTTACTAAGAACAGTGCAGTTTAAGGGGGGTCATTTCTTTCAAAAAGGAACACTGGGGTCTGATTTGCCGTTGAAACAATTACGAGCAATAATTACTTACTTTATACGAAGAGCAGACCCGGCCAGTACGCAATCGAGTCACGACCCTAGCGAAGTGGCTTCCTCCTTAAACTTTTTCCTAGTATATGTGCTTTGAGGAACTACAAGCATATACTGGTTGGAACTCCACTTGGGTTTTCTTCGGGCATTATCTGAAGCAATTGGAGGAGATACGCCATTTTGTGATGGCAGCGGGAAATGTTATCAAAACCACTGCAACGGCATAGCTCACAATGCGTCCTAGGGCCCTCCCCTGGTTTTTTATTTACAATGAGTAGACAGTGGCTTTTTGCTTTTAAAAAAACCCAGAAAAATGCATTTAATCATTTCCTTTTCGGGATCACATATGTCTTTCTGATACTAAGTTTGTCCCTTCAGTGCTACAGCCTAACTATCTAAATGATGGTTAAGCTATATCTCATTGGGTTTGGTTGATTACCCATATTTTTTGGGCTCAAGCCATGTCGTCCTGATGGAAGTTCCTAAAGGGTAGCTTCCTTGGGTATATATAACTACGGTGATATTCCCAGAGAATTTACCTTAAGGTACCCAGAATTCTAACTCCTGGAGCGAATATCCCTAATAAAAGAACCAGGGATATCGCGAAATATCAGAGGACGTATTCTTGACACGCCACATGGCAATCTGCACCCCGAACAGAGTTAACACTTCGAAGGGGTCAATTGGCAAGAAAACGAAAACGAGAAAGAAAAAGGAGAGCCGCTCGCAAGGTATCTCTCCTCTCCCGTTTCGTAAGCGTGCATTGCGCCGCTCACGGCGCCATCTGCATTACTTTTTGTGTAGCTCAACAACTCGGTTAGTGAATTTGTAGCCCTCTCGAGAGAGGAGGGTCGTATTCAGTTCTTGGATGGGGGAGAACTGAACCTGTTTCCGGATCCTACGTTTCTCGCCAAGAACGAGTTACCCACCAACAGGTGGGGTTGCTGGAGAATCTGCCCTCTGAAAGAAGATGCATCTCTATGTCCAGTAGATTGCCTAAAGGTCTATCTTCGTAGAACTTCAGACTTCAGGGGTGGTCAACTATTCAGGGGTGAAACATCAGGCTCAAATTTACCACTGAAACAACTTAGGACGAAAATCACATATTTTATTCTCAGAGCGGATCCTGACAGTACACCCGCAGGTCCCAGTCCGAGGAAAGTTGCCTCATCCTTAAATTTCTTTAATTGTATGGATTTTGAACATCTTCGTTCATACACTGGCTGGAAGTCTTCCAGAGTGTTCTTTCATCACTATGCGAAGCAAGTGGAGCAACTAAAGAGGTCTGTGGTAGTAGTGGGTTGTGTCGTTAACCCTGCTGTTTAACTCTGCGAGGAACAGTGGATTTAATTGGGACGATTAATTCCGGGGTGAGTGTGTAGTTACAAACTGTTCTACAAACTAAGTGTGAGGGCACGGGGTTGCCCACGTTGACTGTTCCACTTTTAAAGGTGAACCTAGCATAAGTGCAGACATGTGTGCCAAGCGTTTCCAACGCTAATGTAACTGATTAGTAATACAGACTTTTATAATTTTGATACCTCGGTATGTTAAAAGTGGCGCTAATGTTTTTCTTTCAGATAAACAAGTTTCTGTTTACTATCATGCTTATGCTTATTTTTTGGTTATCCTCCTCTATATATATATATATATATATATATATATATATATATATATATATATATATATATATATATGATTGTTGTTTAACCTGTTTTATTTATTGTTTGTCAATAAACTAGTTCTTGTGAACCTTGCGTCTCCTTCACCTGTGTCAATTTATTTGAAATAATTTAGCATTTCGTACTATGTATATTTATCTGGGATAATTATAATAGATTGTTCCTTTATGCAAGCATTTGCTGCATTGGTTTATGCTTTCCCTTGGCGGGAGGACTCCATGCCCTAAGGGGACGGTGGCGGATATGCAAGTTTCCTCCTACTCGGATATAAACCTTTGTCCAATCCAGTATTGTACGGGGAACTGGTCGATATTTCATATTGACGCAGTGGTTCTTTACAAACTATGCTTTACATGATATAGGGTGAGACCACTGTATTGGCTTGTCTGTTATTCATACATAGGGATATGTACCCTTTGAGACTTTTCCAGAGTCTAGTAGGACTCTTCCCTGTAGGGGGCAGGAAGCACTAACATGGTTTATGGTTAGTTGAAAAGATGTATAACGGTAACATCTTAGGTCTCTAGGTCTAGTTGGCCGGGCAATACCTTCGGGGAGTATGGCACGTTTTGAGAATCCACAGATACAGTAATGCTCTGGTATACTTCCATCAGGACGACATGGCTTGAGCCCAAAAAACGGATTTTGAGCGAAGCGAAAAATCTATTTTTGGGTGAGATGGCCATGTCGTCCTGATGGACCCGCCCTCTCCTTTCTTTAAAGAGCTGTAGGTCCCCTCCCTACATACAGTATCTGTAGCACCTCGTGTATCGCTACAAGGAATACAGATGGCGCCATGAGTGGCGCAATGCACGCTTACGAAACGGGAGAGTAGAGATACCTTGCGAGCGGCTCTCCTTTTTCTTTCTCGTTTTCGTTTTCTTACCAATTGACCCCTTCGAAGTGTTGACTCTGTTCGGGGTGCAGATTGCCATGTGGCGTGTCAAGAATACGTCCTCTGATATTTCGCGATATCCCTGGTTCTTTTATTAGGGATATTCGCTCCAGGAGTTAGAATTCTGGGTACCTTAAGGTAAATTCTCTGGGAATATCACCGTAGTTATATATACCCAAGGAAGCTACTCTTTAGGAACTTCCATCAGGACGACATGGCCATCTCACCCAAAAATAGATTTTTCGCTTCGCTCAAAATCCGTTTTGTACAATTGTGATCATATGTGTACTGATCAGGTTTATCGTGCCATAGGTTCCCTACGGTTCCTTATATTATGTATTTGTCCCATATTGTTCCCTTATGTTGAGGTATGGACGGAATGTATTTACTATGTACAAAAATTTTCCATATTCGGTTAATGATGGTTGCTCGTTAACCTTGACACTGATTCTTGTGAGTAAAAGGCTGTAAATTGTTACATGCCCTTTTATTTTACTCCCTACTATTGTGATTACAATTACTGTAGAGGCGATAATTTTAGTGTACCTTCTCATTATTATCCTTCCTGAACATAATAGTAATTAGTTTCTTGGCTGGTTTTTCGTTCCATAAGCCTAACCTACGATGCCTCCTTTAGTTTCGGGTTCCTTAGGGTCCTTATTGACTCCTTGTCAGACCATCATGCTTGTCTTACTGCCTCCGACCTGTTCTGGGATATATAGTTGAGAGTAATACCTATGCCTTGACGGAGTAATCCTGTTAGCGCATTTTGGTATTGGAACCACTCTTCGAGGCCTCCTACCGAGTCATAGATAATTCTCTGGTACACTTCCATCAGGACGACATGGCTCGAGCCCAAAAAACGGATTTTGACATAAGAAAAATCTATTTTTGATTGAGATAGCCATGTCGTCCTGATGGCCCACCAGTTACGTTGTGGCTCCCCGATTCCTCATAGGATGCCTCTTTTCACAGTAGTTACGCTACTATGTGGAATGACTCATCAGAAACGAACGGGGGCACCATAGGGGGAGAGGATATGTAATGACTCCTCACTTAGCCTTCCCCCTAGTTGACTAAACTGGGTAAAGTCTGTTGGGGTGCAGATATCTATGGTTATCTACGAATACGTCCCTGATTATACACGATATCTTCAGATATTCGTTCTGGGGGTTAGAACCCTGTGATACCTGATGGTAATTTTCATGTAATATCACTTGCAGAAATATTATACAGTACGAAGCGGCCAAAGGTACCTCCCATCAGGACGTCATGGCGATCTCACCCAAAAATAGAGTTTTCCTATGTCAAAATCCGTTATTTTGTATTTACTAATTTTAGTCCAGTTTAATGTGAATTGTATGAAATGAATCTTGATTTACTCATATTTTGTTTCCATACAATGAATGCCATCTTCATTGTAAAAGGGCTTTTTCCTTTTGATATAACCAAAACCCTTCACTGCACAGCACCAGCTCCGCCTTCTTTATATTACAGTTTTTCCAATGCTCTGGTTTTGGTAAACTGTTTTTCCAGCCCAATGAACCATCATTTCCATTAGTTGCCATTTGCTTTAGATACAAAGGGGTGTATATATGATGACAGAAATACCCAAAAACTATTATTTTCAAGCTTATCACTATGAATATGGCAGTCTAAGGGTGGTCGTAGGGTTGACTTGCACCACTTTTAGGTAAGAAGTTAAGGACGATGCATGTAGGTCAGGTCAGGTGGTAATGTTTTATGTTAGGGAGTGTTCTATGGACGAGGGAGGGCCCGTCTATCATCATACAAAGAAGTAAAGGATATAATATTGTGTAATCAACAGCACTGCTAGGTACCCTCATTGTGTTGGTCACTAACTAAGAGAAAAAAATCAGGGTTGAGATGCCACATGAAATTTCAATAACAAACACCAGAAATTGGGACTACTGTTGTTATAGCTGCTTTTGACAACAAAGGTAATTCTTGTTCTTCTTCTTAGAACAGTTTGAAATTCTTTTTAATTTATCACTTCCTGTACCTGAGCTGAGACAACCAGACTATAGTGGATAACATCAATGACACATTTCGGTTAAATTAAGGATAAGGTATCCTATGGGCTGCTAAGGGAAATAATCACTCATTCCCAGGTAAACACAAGGCATCTTATGTTAGGTTACGTAGGTAATCTTAGGTTATTTCATAATCTTGTGAAATATGGAGTGGCTTATGAGAGCTAGGTGTGGATGCTGAGGGAAAGTGTAATATAGAAAAGATATTGATATATCTAACCTGAATTTTTTGCTAGTTGTCCTCAGAATTAAATGTAGTTTTGGATGGTTGGGTGATGGTAACATTGAGATTCCAGGTGTTTTACCTTCTCATCATGTCAGTTATTTATTGAAGATTACCATTGTCTTTGTCTACAATTGACATCTATGAATCATTGTTAGGATATTTGATCTTTCCTATATTAAATTGTTATTAATCTAGAGAATAGTGAAATAGAATATCTCCCTATATTAATACAAACTTTTCACTCTTCATTATGTCATATAAAAGCTAGCCCAAGCTGCCATATAGCGACAAAACTCAATGAGATGTCAACAACATTTTTGGTTGTTGAAAGTAGTAGTAGAAAAAAAAACATTGCACCCTCCTCACTCGTACCTTCTTCACTTTAATTTTAGCCATGGTTAAACACACACGACTCAGTCTACGTTCACTGGCTATGGCAAAGGAAACTATTACGCTAGTAATATTTTCCTGTTGGGTATTGATTCTCAGGTTTTTTTTTCCTTTACTTGGAGACTTGATTAGCATGATGTGTCCATTAACTCTTTAGGGGACTTACCTTTACTGACTTAAAGTTTAACCTCTCGGAAGTCTTAAGATCTGAAACCCTCTAGAGAAGAATTATATCCTTACTCTGTTTGCCAATATGTTTTAGGACCCCCTTGTGCCACTTGTGTCCTAGTGAGTGCTACTGATTCAACGTTTCAACTTAACACGTTAACCGCCATAAGGCAATTCATCAATTTCTCCCTGCCGCCATAACTACAATGTCCTATCCTTCTCAGTACGTTTGTCACAGCGAACAGGGGAATACGTTGTTTAATCTGCAAGATAGTGGAGAAGGGTAAGAGAGTGTAAAAAGCTTGAGACACATGTGGTTCATAAGGCAACATGTATACATTTTTCTTTCTCCAACGCCAAATGCGCCATCGGTGGATCATAGATAAATTGGTCACCGATGGTTCAATTGGCGATGATTGTCAAATGCCGTTCATTCCTCAGTCTCATTGTACACCGATGGTTCACGCTATAACAATCCATTTTAATTTTTAACTAGTTTACAAAGCTATATATATATATATATATATATATATATATATATATATATATATATATATATATATATATATATATATATATATATAATGTGATTTGTATCTCTCTCTCTGTGATATTTGGATTACTTCTCTCATTTAGGCCTACAAGTGATTTACATTCACATGAGATGATGATCTACAGAAACCACTATTTTCATTGTTTGGAAAAATGATTGACTATTCGTTCTTTCTACAACCTTAGGTAACATTGGCCTTGCTATAATGTTCCCGAGGGTGTTGTGGAAACACAATGTACATACGAACTTCAAGTAAACAAACGCATACATTATAACTTCTACACATCTTTGGCATCTTTGGCTTCTGTTTTCTTGTTCTCCACTTACTTTTAGTTCTTTCTATCACCTTATGTAACATTGGCATTGCTATAGAATTCCAGAGGACGTTGTGAAATCACAATCAACATACAAACTTCAAGTAAATAAACACATGCATTATAATTTCTATATGTCTTGGGAAACTGTAATTTTTTCGTAGCTGGTAGTTTTCATTCACCTACCCTCTACCAATGCCTTTCATTTCTGCCAGAGGTACGAGATTTCGAAACATGAGAGAGAGAGAGAGAGAGAGAGAGAGAGAGAGAGAGAGAGAGAGAGAGAGAGAGAGAGAGTTGAACATTGTTATTATAGTATTTGTATAAATGGGAGTTTTAAATAATTCGAGAGAGAGAGAGAGAGAGAGAGAGAGAGAGAGAGAGAGAGAGAGAGAGAGAGAGAGAGAGAGAATAAAAGTATTTGTATAAATAGCAGTGGTAAATAATTCGAGAGAGAGAGAGAGAGAGAGAGAGAGAGAGAGAGAGAGAGAGAGAGAGAGAGAGAGTTGAACATTGTTATTATAGTATTTGTATAAATGGGAGTTTTAAATAATTCGAGAGAGAGAGAGAGAGAGAGAGAGAGAGAGAGAGAGAGAGAGAGAGAGAGAGAATAAAAGTATTTGTATAAATAGCAGTGGTAAATAATTTGAGAGAGAGAGAGAGAGAGAGAGAGAGAGAGAGAGAGAGAGAGCTGCGCACCTGTCAAACTCAGTCATACAGACGACGCCATAAGGATGACGTCATCATTTAAAGACTGCTATATTTTCATTGTTTGGAAAAATGATTGACTATTTGTTCTTTCTACAACCTTAGGTAACATTTGCCTTGCTATAATGTTCCCAAAGGCGTTGTGGAAACACAATGTACATACGAACTTCAAGTAAACAAACGCATACATTATACTTCTATACATCTTTGGCAACTTTGGCTTCTGTTATTGTAAGAGTAGATTTCGTTCATCTACACTCTACCAATGCCTTCTATTTCTGCCAGACGTACGATAGCTCGAAATATAAATGAAAAATCGCTATAGATACCCAAAATTAACACACAAAGACGATTTTGTCAAACTCAGTCATGCAGACGACACAGTAAGGGTGACGTCATCATTTAAAAACCTCTATATCTTCGTTATTTGTAAAAATAATTGGCTGAAACTTATAGGGAGTATGTACGATGGAAAATGTAGAGATGTGAGAAAAAGATGCAGAGGTTGCTATGAGTTACTTAGTAAGAATGAAGGAAGCCAAAGCAAGAAGAGTAAAAACAGTGTGTGGTCAATGTGAAGGCAAGCCTCATTTATGCCCATCATGCTTTGAAAGACTTCATTCAAAGGAGTACTAATGTTTCTTTGGTGCATATGAAATGCTATATATATCTATATACTGAAAAGTTTCAGATATGGAGCTTTTGCATAATTTTTTTATGTGAATGTGCTATCATGAAAAATGCCTATTATTTTTTCCATTATAATTAAAAGAATTGCTTTTATTTTTTTCACTTTTATAAAATTCAATTAATAAACTTTGATTTGCATGCAGACTATGGTATTTATAACCCTTTTTACTAATTTATCTAAATAAAAATGAAAAAAGTATAAAAAATAAAAATTGAACCACTGGTGGTACATGTGGCGTTTATGTCTTATTCACAATGTACCACCGGTGGTTCACATGGCGGTTAACGTGTTCTTATAGGAAGCAGTTGATTTGAGGCTGATCGCCTGATCTGGTCACTGATCAAATCCTGGGTCGAGTTTTATGCTACCTCTCTGTTCCCTTGCAAGCCTAAATGGAAGTTAGTGTTTTACTTGAAAGGTATAATTTCTATTTTCTTCTTCTGAACGTGATGACCATTTGGGATTTTTGACAAATAAAATTAATAACGCGACTTGCTGTTATAGCCCAGTAGTTTATCTATCCTGCCAATTCAGAAGCATCCTTACATTTCCTTTGCGAATGTGTCTTGTCTTTTTGGAGTTGATAGGAGATCTCAAAAGCTATCTCATTAGCTAAGGGCATCAAAGGTGGAAGCAATAATTTTGCTGAGAGTTTGCTTAATGCAAACTATTTCTCACTTACTCGTGGTGTAATTATAGCTCTTGAGAGGTTTGATTGTGATCACCAGGTTGAACAAGACGGTGTCCTTTCAGAAACAAATTAACACAATTGGGTAGAAAGGCCAGATGAGGGCATTCCTAAGGTTCAACCTTAGGGTTCAGTGGCCGAGAGAGAGAGAGAGAGAGAGAGATAGAGAGAGACTTACCTTAACTTATTGCCTTATTCTTTGTTTGGGTTCTTCCAGGTCCCTTAGTGTGAGGCACCTCGTATATCCACCAGAGAGTTGCCTATATTAGTGTGCTACTGTTGTTAACACACATTGAGTATGTTAGTTGGGATGTTACATCTTCAAGTAAAGTCAATGAAGTTAACTTTAAAATGGTTTATTCTTTAAAAACAACAGTGTTAAACATCTCCATCACAAGAGTATAGCTGGTTTGGTCAGATGACCATTCCATATGATGTATTGATAAGAACTGGCTAAAATATCGATATCACAGATATCGTATAGTCAATTATCTCAGCATTTAAACACAGAATGTAAACTAAATATTAGTATAGGAAGACACCTTCATCCGGTGGCGACGCAACTCTTTCTCACTGTTTCGTATTCGTGTTTATTCTTCATAAAAATGTTACATGGCTGAGATCTGGTATTCGCATCCTGTTATGATCTGTCTGACTACAGCACTTCTTACACTAGCTTCTACTTCCACAATGACATATTACGTCATGTGTTTTAAACATGTAATATATGATTATTACACTTATGCATCTTCCACTGTATTTTGCATCTTCTAGTCTTGGATGGTCTGGGATGTATCTTAGTTGTTTATCAAGTCTATTTTTAAACACATCTACGCTCACTTCTGATATTTTTTCTTAGATGAGCTGGCAGCACATTAGATAGTTGCTACATTATCGATGCTGGTGGGTAGTGGATTAATGTCCTGTGTGCCTTCCATAGTTTTCCTGGTATAGTTTTGGGCACTATCAATGTACCTCGACTTGCTCTTTCTGATATTTTTAGATCCATGGTGTTTTTATTAATACCTTCGATTTGTTTCCATGCTTGTATTATCAAGTAGCTTTCTCTTTTCCTTTTCTCTTTCTCTTTTCTATTCTAGCAGTAAAGGACCTTTGTACACTCTCTATTTGTGCAATATCCATTTGGTAGTGTGGGTACCATATCATATTGCAGAACTCGAGTGTACTACGTATATAAGTTATGTACAGCATAGCCATGTGTTCAGCTTTTCTTGTTTTAAAGTGTTTGAATAGCATTCCCATTTTTGCTTTACATTTAGCCAACGGTGTTGCTATTTGGTCGTTGTATAATATATTCCTGTTTAACATTACTCCAAGGTCTTATATTGCTTCCTTGTTTGTGATTGTCTAGTAATTAGCTCCCCTGTATGTATAAACCATTCTTTCTCTTTTCCCATGATTTATTGATTCTAATTTATCGGAGTTTAATACCATCCTATTTATCTCTGCCCATTCATATATTTTGTTTTGATCTCTTTGTAATGAGTTCCTATCTTAATCACAAGAAATTTCTCTACTTATTCTTGTGTCATCGGGGAAACTTCTCCCTAGAGAGTCTTCAACATTACAGTCTATGTCTGAGATCATAATAACAAACAGCAGTGCAGCTGGTACCTGTTTTGTATTATTGTAATAATGTACTATATTATTTCAAGTGTTGCAGGTATTGCGCAACATTGCATCATATTGCATGAATAAGACATGTTATGCTTTGTACATAAGAGTAATGATTTGTTTTGGTATTAGGATTCAAACATTTGTTGATTACCTCAAAGATAGGATGTGATTCTTTATGATTTGTACTGGAGTAGGATTTAAGTCTTTTCAGAGCGATGCTCTTTTGTTTAGCAATGTTTTGGGTTTGTCAGATTGTGTAAGACGCTCCTCCATATACACTTGGGAGTTAGCTGTCACAGAGTAAACACAGTACAATGTAGTCTTTTATACAGTAAACGTATTTTTTAGAATACCAACGTCTTATTACCCATCAAGCCAAAATTGACGACATCAGATGGGATCAGCTGAGAAATAATTACTAACAATTGTTCATCTATGTTCCAGGTAATTATTATGGTTAATAGAACTTCCTACCAAAGTACCAAATCCCACAGTGGCGACATCAGATGGGATCAGCTGAGAAATAATTACTAACAATTGTTCATCTATGTTCCAGGTAATTATTATGGTTAATAGAACTTCCTACCAAAGTACCAAATCCCACAGTGGCGACGTTTAGGACGACGGACAAGCAGGGAGAAGCATTGGACCCTATGCACAAGGACGGCCAGCACAAGAGAAGTTCCGTTTTTACAGTAGGGGACAAGAGTAAAATCGCCCAATGAAGATTTTATCAGCAGCAGAATAGGAATTTCATCAAATACACAAAAGGGTGAAATTTAAAGTTGGGTAGGTAGGTAGGAAGTACACTTGTGACTGCAGAACAGTAGCTTAACCTACCACAGTTATTAAGGTAAGCAAACAAAATGCCTTTTAATATTGAACACCCACAAGGTTTCAGCATCACTGCTGAGCCTAATTCTGTTGCAACAAGATGGCAACAGTGGTGTGAGGAATTTAAGATTTATTTAGAAGCATTAGGGAACATGAAGGATGCACAAAAGAAGGCATTATTACTTCATACAGCAGGTAGGGAAGTTCGGGAAGTGTTTAAGACTTTGCAGCCTACAGATGACACAAGTGAAGCTGCAATTAAGGCGCTTACCACATATTTTGCTCCTCAGGTCAATAAATTTTTTGAAAGATACCAGTTTTCAGCGCAGGCTTATCAGAAAGAAAATGAAAGTTTCGATGCATTTGTGACTAGACTAAAGAATTTAGCCGTTTCATGTGAATTTCTAGAGTTAGAAAATGTTATCATAGATCAAGTAATTGCACATTGCACATCAGAAGAGCTAAGAAAGAAATTATTGCAAGATAAAGATTTAACATTAGAAAAGGTATTGATAACAGGCAGAGCTTTAGAAACATCAAATAGGCAAAGTAACATAATAGGTAGTTCTACAAGCAATGGAATGGAAAATTCTAAAATTAATACAGTAGGTTCTAAGTGGAAAACCAATGAGAATCAGAGAAGGAATATGACAAAGCCTAGTCATAGAAAAGTGCCTAACACTAATGTTCAGAAATATCAGAATCAGGCTTATACACAGAAACAACAGGAAAAACCCAAGTGTTTTAGGTGTGGTAAAACTGATCATCTTGCATACGAAGCAAAGAAATGCCCTGCTACTGGACAGACATGCCAGAATTACAGAAAGACAGCAGAGCATGTGAATGTTAGAGATGAGAAACTTAAAGAAGTAGTTAGATCAAATGAGTCAAATATTAACCAAGATGGTCCAACATTCAATGTAGACTCAGAACCAATTCATGTACCAGTACAAGATGAGGTTAAAGTGCTTCCTAATAGGATGAACAGAGGAAAGCCCCCTGAGAGATTAGATTCATGAAGATTTTTACAATGTCAAGTTAAGGGGGAGGAGACTGTTATGTATTATTGTAATAATGTACTATATTATTTCAAGTGTTGCAGGTATTGCGCAACATTGCATCATATTGCATGAATAAGACATGTTATGCTTTGATCATAAGAGTAATGATTTGTTTTGGTATTAGGATTCAAACATTTGTTGATTACCTCAAAGATAGGATGTGATTCTTTATGATTTGTACTGGAGTAGGATTTAAGTCTTTTCAGAGCGATGCTCTTTTGTTTAGCAATGTTTTGGGTTTGTCAGATTGTGTAAGACGCTCCTCCATATACACTTGGGAGTTAGCTGTCACAGAGTAAACACAGTACAATGTAGTCTTTTATACAGTAAACGTATTTTTTAGAATACCAACGTCTTATTACCCATCAAGCCAAAATTGACGACATCAGATGGGATCAGTAGAGAAATAATTACTAACAATTGTTCATCTATGTTCCAGGTAATTATTATGGTTAATAGAACTTCCTACCAAAGTACCAAATCCCACAGTACCGTACCCTGATTTCTCGTTATTTGCAACTACTATGTTTTCTGTTTTGTAGAAATTCTTTGATCCATTTTCCTATCTTTCCCTTAATATTATGCTTTCTCCTTTTTTTTCTAATATATTATGGTCTACCTTGTCAAAGGCCTTTGCAAATTCTACTATGCTATCAGTTGGGTTAGTGTACTTTTTCCGGGCACAAAACCGTGTTGACCAATAAATTACTTTCAACCAAATGATTCATTATATTCTTTTTTATTACCCTTTCATACATTTTCATAATATGTGATGTTAAATTAACTGGTCTATAATTGCTTGCCTTTAGTCTTGATCCACTTTTGAAAATAGGGGTTATATATGCTAATTTACGTTTAACATATATCTCGCTCATATCTACACTTTGTCTTAGCAGTATTGCAAGCGGCTTTGCGATAGTATGAGCAGATTTTTTAACAATATTGCTGGAACTTCATCTGGCCCGGGCGGCGATCCATTTTTAGTTTCACTTATAGCCTGCACAATATATGCTTCATTAATATCTATATCTATTAGATATTCACTATTTTCTTCTCTCATTTCTGTTTCATTATTTTCATTCGCAAGTCTTGGTGTGAAATCACTCTTATATTCTACTGCTAATATGTTGCATACTTCCTTTTATTCTTTAGATAACCATCCTTCCATTCTTAGAGGGCCTATTTCTGATCTCCCTTTATTTATCTTTTTTTGCAGAGGAGTAAAGTACTTTTTTGTTTTTCTTGATATTTCGAAGTGTCCTTTCTTCTAAATCACTTTTTATTTTTTCATTTTCTTTCGATCGTATAATCTTTTTTTTCTGCATTTTCTATCGTACTTTTTATTTCCATCATTTTCCATATATATTTTTCTTTAGCAAGATTTTTTTTCCGCTTTCTAATTTTTTGAAATAACATCCTTCTGTCTCTTGGTATGCATGCCTGATGTTTATTTATTTATTTTTTTTTTCAGTCCATATTTTTCAACAATTATATTTTCCATATCCTTCCCACCGTTTTGTTAATTCTATGACATTGTGGTCTGAAATTCCCGTGTTAAACACTATTATTTCTTTAACATAATTCACCTCATTCACAAATACTAAATCTAGGACATTGTCCTTTCTTATTGGAATGTGTTTATTTGTTGCATATTATGTTCTAAGAGCATATCTTGAAGCTTTTCAAACTGTCTATTATATTCTGTGCTACTATTACTATTTTTTATATGTATATATACAACCACTTTCTTCTATCTGTTCTTTTCAATCCACGAAAGTAAAGTCTCTATGGTTTCTACTTATATCATCTATTTTTTCTATTATTATGTCAAACTCCTTAGTAATTGGGGGTCTGTAGACTACAATATTCAGTAATTTTTCATAGTCAAATTCTACCGCATTCAATTCACATTCTGTGTTGCTGTATTTTTCACACTTTTCCTTGATTTATGTCTCTTCCATATATTGCGGTTCCCCCCTGATTCCTATTTGTTCTGTCTGATCTAGGCCTATATGTTTGGAAACCCTTTATCTGGTCGTCACTGCCAGTCTCTTGGGAATAACATGTTTCATTTATATTTAACATATCTATTTTTCTCATTTGGGTTAGTTCTTCTAAGAACTCTATTTTCCTTTTAGAGTTACTCGTGACTAAACCCTGTGCATTCATCACTTCTATGGTTTGTGTTTCATCCCCATTATTTAATATTGGTAAATTTATGGATTCTCCCATGCTTCCTTCCTGTTCTGATATGATGTTCTTTTCTTCATTTCCAGGAATTCTGCCACTAAAAATCCAACATTTCTATTATATTTGCTCCTTCGTCTTTATATTTATTTTAGTGTGTATACATACAATTATCCCCATATCTGCACCATTCCCTGGCATTATAGATGCATTCTTTGTAGTTGGGCTCTAATTGTGCATATTTTGGTTGAAAGGCATCATATCTTGGGACCTTTTGTGCATAGCGAGAGAGAGAGAGAGAGAGAGAGAGAGAGAGAGAGAGAGAGAGAGAGAGAGAGAGAGAGAGAGAGCTCTCACATCCTGCGGGAGGCTTCAGAGGAATATTTCGCGAGATAGGCTTATCTCTCGTCATAGTCCATTGGCGTTGACATCTTGGCACCATAAGTCCAACCAGTTCTTCCCATGCTTCTGCGGGAGAGATGTCTTGCCTATAGGTCTTTTGCTGAGATCAAGGACCTTTCGTGCCCTTGCCGTGACGGAAATCGAGTATATATTGAAGAGTTTGATTCGTTAGTCGACGTACTATACCTGACCAGATTGGGCGTCGAGCTATGGGGACATCTTGTCAAATAACTCCTCAGGGATGGAGGTCAGGACGATGTCAGCTTTGGCGCAGGGGTCGTTTACCTTGGCCACCCTGAAGAGTACGTCCACTCTCAGAAACTAGGAGGTGGTGTTGTGTTGTGAGAACGGTGGCAGCGTGACTTTGGGCGCAGCTGAGTGGTTGCTTGGCATGATCGGCTGGGCGGTTTCGTCAAGGTCAGTTGATGCATCGGGCCAAGGGTGTGAGCTGGTTAAGTCAGATATACTCATCATTGCTGACTCGCAAAACTAAGTGGATAAAGCCAAAAGACATCGGTAAACGTTAATGTCAAAAGGAGATATATGATGGAAACGCAGCCGTAATTAGACCGTTTATGGCAAGCCAAAACTGTTATGTTTCCAACATCTCCAGGGTCACCAGTTGTGAGGACAATAAGCCGAGCAGAGAGAGACTGGCAATTTACTGATGTTGTTGTTGTTGGGGTATTAAAGCCAACACTTGTTGGCACGATTTACTGAACATGCAACAGTCACTATATTACAGAGTGCGGACGGATAAGTAGTCCGGGACGGAAACATTTCCAACCACCTCAATCATTTGTGTTTTCATTCAAATATAGATATAGAATTCCAAGGCGGTAGCCTCATGAAATATAAATTATTATACATGGATATAAAGCTCCTAAAGAGCGCAACATTATTATACAAAACTCCAAGGAGTGGAATAAATAAAAAGATACAATATATAGAAATAAAGTCCAGGGGGAGAAAACACGGCTGGTAAGACGATGTCCTTACACTAAAAATCTGATGTGTAGATGGGTCTAATCAACAAGGTTACAAAGGGCTTCCTAAAGAAAGAGCAAGTGCTTTACTTAGAGTAAAGCAATGTAAAAGTAAGTAATCAGTATGTTTACAGAATTCTATAAGCAGCAAAGACATTTATGCAAATAGTTTTCAAATTAGAAATATGGAAAGGGATTACAACAATTTTAATTTCAAAAGAATCTGATAATTTGTGTACTAATATATTTTACAATATAAAGATGTCCTAATATATTTCTATGAATTAATGCACATAGGAATATCATCTTCTTTAACTTATATAGGTTTACTATATTTTTTAAGCAAGATTTATTAGATGGTAATAGATATATAAGCAAAAATAACAGCAAGAACAAACACTATATATTAATGAACCATTAAACTACTATCATAGTTTCTATCCTATCTTCCCTTACTAATACATTACTATTTTATGTAATTATGAAAGATAAATACTTCTTACTATTTCTTAATAGTTAAAAGTTATATACAACGTCTGTCTCTTTCTTTGTGTTGATATTTGAGTTGTAGAGAAGCCTGATGCAAATCCTATGAAACTCAAAATTAATATCAATCTCTCGTTCGTTCCAGATTGCCCGGAGCTCGTCTCAGTGACGGTATCGCAATCTCTCTCTCTCTCTCTCTCTCTCTCTCTCTCTCTCTCTCTCTCTCTCTCTCTCTCTCTCTCTCTCTAAAAAAAAATAAATAATGAGTAAATAATGTAGAAAGAACATTTGTTGAGTACGATTACATTATTATTTAAAAATAATTTGTTGAAATAATCGCATATAACACATATTCATATAGTATTGCTTTCCCAGTTATTAACATAAGTGTTTGAGCCTTTTGTAATTCACAAATCATAAGTAACTTGGGGAATGTCTGACAAACCCTTTGCTTTCCAGTTTTCGTTTTAGACTCGGTGCCGACAACTCCTCGCCTGGATTATAGACACATCGTCCACGTTCAACACTTGGATAACCTCTCGGGAGTGAAATTTGCATTGCAATCCCCGTAGAGTTACGCCACAATGTCCGTTTTTCATTTGGGAAAATTGGCATGGAGTTTTTATTCTCAAGACACTAGACACTGTGAAAACTACTTCAATGGCCAAGCTTGTGACTGTGATAGCTGTGTGGCTTACCAGCAGCGCCGAGCTTACATGTTTAACTCCATAAGAAAATATAACTATACTGTTGACCCAGAAGTGTTTTATCACCATGTCTGCTGCAACTGTGAGGGTTGCAAAGATGCCTCTGACAAACTTACCAAGTATAATGAAATGGTTCTTGCCAAGAAAAGGAAGAAGACTTCTGACAATTCTTCACCAGTGCCAGAACCAGCCCCAACATCACCTACTGTGACTCCAAGGACTGAGAGCACAGACTCGTCCTTGTCTGTCCCTACAACTCATCAGCAATCGAGTACAACAGCAGTCAACCATTCTACCAACGTGACTGAGTCCTCCAATGCCATGGAGACCGAACCGGGGGCCCACTCCACTGACTGCAATTGTACTGACTGCCTTCAGACACTCCTACAAGAAGCCACTGCCATACAAGAGAACATCCCAGCTACACAGCCAAAGAAGCCTCTGCCAAAGTTTCGACTTTCACAGGCAAACCACGAGCTCTCCTATGCCTCTGTTGCTGCCATAAAAGGAAAACAGACATCTTAACAAAGACAAAATGGAATCATAAAAGTGCAATTACAAAATGATGAAAATCAGTTAGTTAGACACGTGGTCTACAATCATAAGTAATCAAAATGGGGTCAGGCACGTGGCCCACGTGACCCAGAGACTGTGCTTGTCTCAAACCAGAAATTAATATCCAAGAAAAATATATAAACACAATCCCACCACACACAGTCCGAATAGTGTAAAAGTCAGGTTCCCTATCAAGTTAAAATTTAGTCTAAGCTAAAAAAAACGGGGGATAAATAAATGGCCATTGATGTAGTACCTGCACTCCTTTGATGATCAGTCCTATGCCCGTTGACTGTTGACCTGGACGTCGCACTAATTGGCACTTTGCACTCTTGCCTGGCTCACCCCAAAAATTCTCACTTTGGCTGCAACTATGGTACACCAGGGTCCTCTTCCTCTCAATCTCTCCGACCGGCAGCAATCTTTTGCAAGTCGAGTTTTGGGAGAGAGAGGGGGGGGGGGGTGAGCCAGAGCCGCCCTGGCCTACTGACCTGCCTGGTCATTGAACCCGTGCACCTTTGGCTCACATCCCCCCCCTCTCTCTCCCAAAACTCGACTCGCAAAAGATTGCTGCCGGTCGGAGAGATTGGGAAGAAGAGGACCCTGGTGTACCATAGTTGTAGCCAAAGTGAGAATTTTTGGGGTGAGCCAGGCAAGAGTGCAAAGTTCCAATTAGTGCGACGTCCAGGTCAACAGTCAACGGGCATAGGACTGATCATCAAAGGAGTGCAGGTACTACATCAATGGCCATTTAGTTATCCCCCATTTTTTTTAGCTTAGACTAAATTTTAACTTGATAGGGAACCTGGCTTTTACACTATTCGGACTGTGTGTGGTGGGATTGTGTGTATATATTTTTCTTGGATATTAATTTCTGGTTTGAGACTAGCATAGTCTCTGGGTCACGTGGGCCACGTGCCTGACCCCATTTTGATTATTTATGATTGTAGACCACGTGTCTAACTAACTGATTTTCATAATTTTTAATTGCATTTTTATGATTCCATTTTGTCTTTGTTAAGATGTCTGTTTTCCTTTTATGTAAATTTGTGAATAAATCAATTTTAGGTTAATTAAACCTCTTTAGTATTTTTGCTCCCTCATTTATTTAATGTTTAAACTGGGAATATTTAAAGAGTAAAACCTAAGTAAGTCTATAGGTGGTAACAGCGAGGAACTTTGCATTAATATATTTGCTTCGAAGGTAAAGATCATTATCTTTAAACTTTTAAACTACTTTACATCACTGCTCCCATTTTGGATTTTGTCTGATTACATTAACATAAAATACCTGTCCAGCATCTCATTGGGGTAGCTGGGACAGAGCCGGAACAGAGCCTGAGAATGAGATGACTATAGACCTGACAAAGCTAGAGTAGGCCATAAATTATTGCTAATCCTACGTGTGGAGTTCTCCGGCCTCTGGACAGTAAATTTCCCTTTTGTATTTAAGAGTGATGGTTAGTGAATTGTGACAGTAAAGTATTAGCAGGGTGTTTGTGCCCCGAGAGTAAGTGCTCCTATCCTCCCCTGTTGAACTTTATGTAACTGTTATAAGGAGACTTTCCCGGACTAAGTTCCCACTCAGAACACACATAAAAAATTCTCCACACGAGTGGTCCTTCGAACCGGATCTTTTACCTTTGACTTGTGAAGCATTAACGTAATTAATCAGCTTGATTAAGCATATAGTAATTCGCTATATCACTTACCCACACGCACACAGCCAGTTTGTCGAATGTGTAAGGCCCAGACTTTGTTTGGGAAGAGAAATTTGTAATCATCATGATCTTTTGTATCAACCACGTGTTTAAGGAAAGAACTACGTAACCAGGTTAATTTGTTGCTTGAATGTTCTCTACAGAAAGACTAGAATTTGTCGTAGGAACTTCGCTTTGTCTCGGATCCGTTCACCCCCGTGTTGTGGCGGAATCCTCTTATGCCAGAAAGTTCTAAGCTACTTGAACTAAGGTTTTTTGTTGTTCAGACGCCCGTGTTTACTGCTCAGCTAGAGCCCCAGTGTACTCGTTCTGTCAACTAATTTTGCTAGCTAAGCATCTAATTTGTAACATTTTGTACCTTGGTCCACTTTCCTTTGTGTCGTTTACCTTCCCTAACCAACCTTAACCTTTCTAACTAACGTTCCCATATACCTAGCACGTGTCCTTATCCTAAAGAGCGAATTGGCGTAACATAATTTTAAGTCTTCTTACGAGTAATGTAGAAACATAACACCAAGTCCGTTTCATTCCACGTGTTTGTTACGAGATGACGGATCTTGTTTACAGCCCAAACTAAGGGTGCATAATTGTTTGCTACCGTAAGTAAATTACTGCGTGTAGTTCATTTTATTTCCTTAAGCGAGGATATTTTTGTTTTACCTCCGCATGAGGGAAATCTCATTTTTGTTTAGCCTCCACGAGAGTGCACTTTAAAATCTAAGTCGTGGCCTCGTGCGCCTATCTACATTTTGAGTAGTTCAGTGGCTGCCCAAGTGCGCCCGTAATTGTGAAATCGTCACAACAGTGTCAGCCTCAACCTGTTATTTTAACTTTTAACTTACCTTTTTGCATTCATAAGCCCATGAGCTTTCTAATGTTTTACTTTCAAGTAACTTAATTAGTCATTATCGCCACGTGCGTAAATAATTATGTTTAGTGAAGTCTAAAGTCACGTGACCTGGGCATCGTCTGCTTTGTTGGACCCGGTCACTTTGAATGTTAAAGTAATTTTGTTATTTACATTTTGATTTATCATTTAAACAATTTTTACCTCACCATGAGTAATTGTGAATTCTAATTTATCACGTTTGCAAATTTGTAAAGTTTCATTTTCCCATTCATTTGAAAATTCCGATTTGTCCTTTGTTTGCTTTAACGAATCCGTTCATCAAACGTGGTCAATCCAAGATGGCGGACTTCATGTTTAACGTAAACAACCCTCCACTGCCTAAGGCGGAATCGCTCAGCCCCAAGGAGATTAACGCTAGGCTTAAAGAACAGGAGTTGACATTCACCTTTGTTTGTGAGGATGCAGACCTCGCACTTCATGCTCTGGCTTCTGTAGATTTTCCCAGCATGGGTCCAGAAGCTGTAAGTCATTTAAAACCCTTATTGGTAATGTAAGAGACGAGCTTTGCAATTACAAGACTTTTTGGAGACGTCATTACGACCATCCCATTGTTAAATTAAATTATCCCATACTTGCTGCCTGTTCAAGTAAAATTGAGATTGCTTTTAATAGCCTCATGGCTCATCCTAATTTAATAATTAAAGCTAATCAGTCTAATTTTTTTTCAAAGGCGACACCTTCAGTGACACGTCCTGTTGTAAACGCTATTAATAGTCCCCTAATTGTTACTTCTAATATATCAGCAGTCAAGTACAATGTTCATACTTTAGTATCAATTCCCCAACCTGTAACACCTTCAAATTTTAATACTATGTTGCCAACACGGCATACGATTAGTAATTTTGAGTCAATTCCAAGTGCTCCGTCCTCATCTCCAAACCTTAAGCCACCAGCGTTTGATCGCCCTCAAGCCCCTTTGTCTTTACCACCGGTGACAGTTCGTCCCGGAGGAGAAACCATTCATTGTCTTAACATGGACCCCCCTCGTGGTAGCACAAATACCACCCAACTTAACCGTGTGCGTGATGGCCAGCAGAGGCCTGGACCGGTAAAATCAATAACTAAAACAGTACCATCCCATGGACCAGTGCTCGCTTTGCCTGACTGTCCTATTCTTAAGCCCGTAACTTCCGGTCCAATCCGTGTTGACGCTAAAACATCCACGTCAAAATCTGAAACCCGCTCTCAGAACGAGCCGCGTGAACGCAACCTTAGGACTTTAACAGTCAGAAAGGGACCCTTTGCACTGACGGCGGATTTAGCGAAGGTCACACATGTAGACCTAGCACCGGAGCTTAGAGCCTGTTTACAAATCAATTTGCTTAAGGATAACGGTACATTGAACAGCATTCATTATTTTTATTCAGTTTTATATGGCGAAACTGCAAGCCTTTATTATTTTTGCCAAGTCATTCAGCAGCATTTTTTTGGTCAATCCCATGCTTTAACTTTAAAACGTAAATTTAATTTTTGCCTTGACAATTTGTCATGTTACTATAATCCCCCTGACATCCTTCAGCTCGTGCTGAATATAACTTTTACTTTTAATGTTCCCCTTGCAAACGTTTTCATTAAAGACGACATCCAAGACTCTCACTGTCAGAAATACGATGTCCCCATGGACCTAGTTTGTCTCGAATTGTCATTCATGCTAGTGTCAAATAACTGTTCACATTTTAACGTCGAGAAGGAAGTCACTTTTCTCCTTTTGCCACTCAACGAACACAAAGTTTTCATTACGCCAGTAATTTTCTTTGTAAAACCATTTCATGTAAAACGTTGGGTGTCAGACCGGAATTGGGATTCACCCCCATAATTTTTAATTTGTCATTGGCCGGACTTGTTGCTGACCTCGACCGATATTGGCTCACGTTTTGTTTGTTCTATCCGTACCCCTAGGGTGGGAAGAATTGAGTATTTTTAATCATTTAATTACTATTGCATCGTACGTTTCCAGTTAACACTGATTATTTGCTTATCTTAACGCTTCCGTGAAGCATTGCCTGCGGGTCCAATATTCCTCAGATTCACGTGAAAGCATAACTTTTGATTCAATTGATTTTAATTAACGCCAACAGCGTTTTGTTAACTTTAAACGGACGTTGATGTGAAGAACAACTTAACTCTTCATTCAGCCATTAAGCTTATCTCACTCATACTAACAAGTAGTTGAATCACATTTGCCGGAACTAACCCCTCTCCCTTTTTTCTCCCCTTTATCCCCAGGGTGTGAAGAATTTTCTTCACTCTTCTTCTTTCAATCATATTTTTAGCTCTCTTCTACTAATACTATAGCTACCCCTTAAACGTTCTCTCCTACATTCAATTTTCTTTGACGAAACATAGGGAAGACTAATCTTAACTTAAACTTGTTGACAGTGGTGCACGCCATGCTCGTGACGTCACAGCGTAGATACGCACAACAGAGGGCCTTAGTAGTAACCCCGGCGTATGTTGGTTCTTTCCTTAAAGTACGTGAGTCGAGATTAAATTGAATTGAAACTGAATCTTTATATAAATTTCAATACTGCTGAATTAATGCATCTTATATTTCTCAATACCACTTAAGGTTTGTTAATTTTAAGATGTATGCCCATAGCACCAGTCCATTGCTAATTAATCATTTTGAATATTAATTTTTAGCAAGCCAGAATAGGTAGGATTGTTGTATATATAAACTCCCTTAGAGCAGCAAGATTTCTCTAAAGTATTTAGTACAAAATCCTGCCTCCTCTGCACTCCTTGCAACAATATATTGCCCTGTCCTGAAGTCCCGATATGGCACCCCCAATGGATTACCGCGCGCATCATGACCGTCACTTGTTTGGCAAGGTGAAGCCAGGTGATCTCCTCGACCTTAGGGTCGGGCCCATTCAACTAGAAGCCGGCCTGGACGACTGACCTGCCTAATCAGTGAACCCGTGCACCTCTGGCTCACCCCCCCCCCTCTCTCCCAAAACTCGACTCACAAAAGATTGCTGCCGGTCAGAGAGATTGAGAAGAAGAGGACCCTGGTATACCATAGTTGTAGCCAAAGTGAGAATTTTTGGGGTGAGCCAGGCAAGAGTGCAAAGTGCAAAGTGCGACCAGGTCAACAGCTATCACGGGCATAGGACTAATCTTCAAAGGAGTGCAGGTACTTCATCAATGGCCACATAGTTATTCCCCCATTATTTAGCTAAGACTAATTTTAACTTGATGGGAAACCTGCCTTTTACACTATTCGGACTGTGTGGTGGGATTGTGTGTAAATATTTTTCCGTTATCATTTCTGGTTGGAGACTAGCATAGTCTCTGGGTCACGTGGGCCACGTGCCTGACCCCATTTTGAATTTTGATTGTTGCAGACCACGTGTCTAACCCATCATTTTCCTTATTTGAATTGCATTTCTTTTTATACCATTTTTTGTGTTGTTAAGATGACCGTTTTCCTTTAATGTAAATTTGTGAATAAATCAATATTAGGTTAATTAAACCTCTTTAGTATTTTTTGCTCCCTCATTTATTTAATGTTTAAACTGGGAATATTTAAAGAGTAAAAGTAAGTCTATAGGTGGTAACAGCGAGGAACTTTGCATTAATATATTTGCTTCGAAGGTAAAGATCCTTATCTTCAAACTTTTAAACTACTTTACATCACTGCTCCCATTTTAGATTTTGTCTAATTACATTAACGTAAAATACCTGTCCAGCATCTCATTGGGGTAGCTGGAACGGAGTCGGAACAGAGCCTGAGAATGAGATGACTATAGACCTGACAAAGCTAGAGTAGGCCATAAATTATTGCTAATCCTACGTGGGAGTTCTCCGGCCTCTGGACAGTAAATTTCCCTTTTGTATTTAAGAGTGATGGTTAGTGAATTGTGACAGTAAAGTATTAGCAGGGTGTTTGTGCCCCGAGAGTAAGTGCTCCTATCCTCCCCTGTTGAACTTTATGTAACTGTTATAAGGAGACTTTCCCGGACTAAGTTCCCACTTAGAACACACATAAAAAATTCTCCACAATACTATACATTAAAGAACCATTAAACTACTCTCATAGTTTCTATCTTATCTTCTCTTACCATCACAATACTATTGTTTTTACAACATAAAAAATAAATTCTTCATACTATTTTTGACGTAGTTAAAAGTAATATACAATCTGTTTCTTCCTCTGTGTTGTATTTTTGAGTTGTAGAGGAGTCCCATGAAGTTCGAATTTAAGTTAACACGAGGAAGATACTATTTATTAACAACAAAAACGAAAGACGAAAATCTTGATAACTCGTTTGTACTTTCCAGATTGCCCAGAGCTTGTCTCAGTGATTTTATCTGCAAAATCTCTCTCTCTCTCTCTCTCTCTCTCTCTCTCTCTCTCTCTTTCCAAATAAATAATGTAGTAAGAACATTAGTTGAATATAATCATAATAATAAATTCGAAAATAATTTGGTAAAATAATTATATAGATTATTTTCATGTACTATTGCCTTCACAGTTATTAACATACATGTTTTAGGTTTCTATAATTCACAAATCATATGTAATCGGAGACATTTTTTGACATTTACATGTGAATGTATAAAGTAGAATCCAAGTCCTTGATACAGTATAATACTGGCCAATCTTGTCCTAAATGAATCCCTACAAAATCTTTCAAAAAAATATATATTGATGATATGTATAGACACATCTGAATAATTGACTTACTGACAACCTGTACAATATCCTAAAAATATCTTGGCAACTGACTGTCATTATGTATTCTCCCATTCAGACTTCTTTATTAACCACCTCTATAATCTCTTGAGATAACATAGGCAACCAAGACTGCTACTATGTATTCTCCTATTCAGACTTCTTTTTAACTACCTGTAAAGTCTCTTGAGATAACCTTGGCAACTGTGACTCTTACTATGTAGTCTCTTATTTTGAATGTCTCATGTGCTGTCTACCTGTATGATCTCTTGACACACCCTTAGTAAGTGAGACTGTTACTATGTACTTTCCCATTCAGATTTCTGCTGTAGTGACTACCTGTAAGATCTCTTGCGATAACCCTGGCAACTTAGACTGTAGAAAGTGTTGAGGGAAATTTGAGATAACTGTAGCTGAAAGTATGGAGTCGGTTCAATAAAGGTTAAGGTCAAAGGTGCCTGGTTCCAGTTTTATCAGAATAGATATTCATATGAACGTCAACCGGGCAAGCCCGACGTCAACTTTGGTGCCACGCCAAAGGTGTGGCCTCCACAGTAATCAACTTCAATTCACGGTCCTGAGCTGGGATTGATCTGTTGCCCTGTGAGTGCTAGGCAAACGTGATACTTTCGTTAGGGGAAGATAGTTGTCATTCGATTCAAAGCAGACCATTTTAATAAAGAACTGGATAAGTTTCTCCAATATCAGCTTGAAGTTATTCAAATATCTGAGTACCAAGACTGATAATTAATTTTAGATTACCTTAATGTATATAAAAAGATCTCTTGAGTACTGCCCTATTTTGAATGTCACTCAACAGTCTACTAAAGTAGAAATCTGAATGTAGATCACTTACTGAAGTAGAAAACTACATGTAGATCACATACTGAAGCCGATAACTGCAGGTAGATCCATCTAATAAAGTAGAAACCTGCAGGTAGATCACATACTGAAGTAAAAGCCTTGATGTAGGCTGCCAATTACGTATGAACCTGCACGTACAATCCTTACTAAAGTAAACACATACATGTAGATTACCTACTGATGTAGAAATCTACAGGTAAAACACCTACTCAAGTAGAAACCTGCGGGTAGATCTCCAACTAAAGTCTAGACTTGCAGGTAGATTAAGAGCTAAAGTAGAAACCAACAGGTAAATCCTGTAATAAGGAGAGACCTGCACTTACTAAAGTAGAAACCTGGATTTAGGTTGTCAATTAAATAAAACCTGGATGTAAACTCCAAATTAAGAATGGAAATTAATGTAGAACACCTACTAAGGTAAATACCTGCATGTACATAACCTACTAAAGTAGATACCTGCATATACATCTAAAAAAGTAGAAACCTATATTATAACACCTGCTAAGAAAGAAACCTCCGTATATATGACCTGCTAAAGTAGAAACCTGCATATAGATCATCTAAAGTAGAAACCTGCAAGTACATAACCTACTAAAGTAGAAACCTGCTTGTACATAATCTACAAAAGTAGAAACCTGCAGATATAAAAACCTGCTAAAAAAGAAACATTTTCAGTAGGAAAATTAGACAAGGACGTCGCAAGTCGACAATTCAAGATATGTCTCCCTAAATTATCTGAGTTGCTCTTGTGTAATGAACAGGAGTCAAAGGAGAGACTTGCGACATCCCTTTCTCTACAAAACTACATAGAGTTATGTTCAACCTACAAGAGTACCCCAGACATGCTAATGGTCATAGCTAAAATGCATATGGCTATCTTGGTGAAGGACCTTTACGCCTTTATGAAGGCTAGGAGAGCATGTAGAGAGTTTGTGTTCGCTGATGCAACAGTAAAACACGAAACAAGGAAGATAATATCTTCCAACATCTGGAGTAAAGACCTCTTCCCACACTAGGTCACTAAGGAAGTAACTAAGAATGCCACCATGGAGAGCATAAGTCTTCTCCAAAAATGGGACATTCGTTCAAAGAAAAAATCTTCTGTGGTTGTGGGTCCCCAACCTAA
Organism: Palaemon carinicauda; assembly: GCF_036898095.1. NCBI lineage: Eukaryota > Metazoa > Arthropoda > Malacostraca > Decapoda > Palaemonidae > Palaemon > Palaemon carinicauda. The sequence continues at coordinate 16,540,527 of NC_090758.1, forward strand.
AAAGAAGATTGGAAATGCTGGAAATATCCAGGCTGCTCAACAACATCACACTATTCCAGTGACCACGATGCTACAGGCAGATGGTCAAAAGTCTAAGCCTACTGACTACTCGAAGCATAAACACGCTTCGGCTAGGAACACCTTCGATCCTTCGGTCCAAAGCCTATTCAAGATGAGCCATTGATGGTAAACAGAAATGTCCCTACCATAATTTCCTCACCTTCTCCTACAGTTCAAAACCCTCCTGGAGGAGTATATCTGAGAGCTAAAGAGCATACAGGTAGTAAGAAAACTTTAGCTCATCGAGTTCCAGGGAAGGCTGCTTCGTGTTCACGAGAAGGACTCAAGATATTAATGAGCCATTCTGAACTTGTCGCCACTCAACAAGTTTATAAAAAACAGCAAGTTCTGAATGTTAATCCCTCTGAACATATGGACCTTGTTCCAATTAAGGGTGTTCGTAGTCTTGTCAGACCTGAAAGGTGTCCTTCGGAACCTTCCAGTCAACCACCGCCCTTCCTCCTATCTAGAATTCATGTTACAGAGAGTAACATTTATCCTAAGGAAGATACGTGTCGGACTCACAGTTCTAAGTATCTTCAAAGGATTGACGAGCTTAGTCACGTCAAATTCAAGCCTAGAAATAGTTCAGGTATTAATATACCTGATCAAGAGGCTGGAGTGGGCAGCACCCGAAGTGTCCGGCCAATGTGCATTCAAAGAGATGACCCGGTTCCTGGGACATCTCGGATGCAAGATAGGCTTCTAGAAGTCTCGACTTTCTCCAGCTCAGGGGTTTCGATGCTTAAAAAACCATCGAAGCCCTCAGTCACATCAACTCTTCTCTCCTTTGGAAATATAAAAGGAGCTCGTGAGGTCTGTCAAGAGACACAGGTATTCAGTCAGAATACCAAAACGCCAACAGGAAAAAGCGCTAAACTTTCCCCAGTTTGCTATAGTGACAAACCTGGTGCTAAGGGCACACTGGAAAGATGCGTTAAGAGCTTGGAGAAAACACGCATCAAACGCTTGAAGAGATAAAAAAAGACTGAGATCGGTCCCTCTTTAATTGCTTCTCTAACAGAAATTAGAGCCCGAAAGTCCCAAGACTCTGCTGGTCTTTCCATGGGTGGGGAAAACCCCTCCACACAGATCAGGCTCCCTACGACTGATCTGGGACACCAAAGCGATAATAAGACGTCACATTCGAACGTCTCATTCAGTCTTGGTGAAGTTACCCATCCCTCTCTTAAAGGAACGGCACCTACTAGCAGTTCATTTACAACTGATCCACGATGTGACGGTGGATACTCTATTTCGATACAAACCGAGTTGGAATGGTCCATGAGCGCAGACATATTACCTCCAAGATGGGAACAAGTCCCGGAACTGCAATTCAACCTCTTCATCACGAGTGTCTTCAAGAGACTACCTAGCTATATAGCCCCATACGAGGATCCTCTAGTGGGGCTGATAGACTAGATGAGGCTGGTCCTAGCTCTGACCCTAGGTATATTTCTGAAGATTCAGAAATTAACTGCCTTCGTTTTATCACAGAGAACCCAAGCCCTTCATTTCATGATTCTCTCGCTCTAGCGGTTAGAAAAAGGTTTGGGATCTCAAAAGGCAATATAGAATTCTTAGAGGAATACAAGGCCAAGTCAACTAGAAGACAATAGGAGTCTTCCTGGAAAAAGTGGGTTGCATTTGTGAAAGCAAAAGGACCAAAAGAAATTTCAATGAACTTCTGTCTGTCCTTCTTTGTCCACCTTCATAGCCAAGGTCTGGCGGCCAATACAATAAATACGTGCAAGTCAGCCTTGACTAGGCCTCTCCTATATGTCTTTCAAGTGGATCTGGCGAATGAAATCTTTAATAAGATTCCTAAGGCATGTGCTAGGCTTAAGCCCGCAGTACCACCAAAGCCCATCTCTTGGTCTTTGGACAAGGTCTTACATTATGCCTCATCTGTGAATAATGAAGATTGTTCTCTTAAGGATCTAACCTAAAAGGTTATTTTTCTGTTTTCTATTGCCTCCGGGGCTAGAGTTAGTGAAATAGTGGCCCAATCCAGAGATGAGGGTCACATTTAGTTCACGGAAGTGGGAGAACTTAATCTATTTCCTGATCCATCCTTTCTCGCTAAAAACGAGCTACCCACTAAGAGGTGGGGTCCCTGGAGAATCTGCCCTCTGAAGGAAGATGTCTCTCTATGTCCTGTAGAGTGTCTAAAGGTCTACCTCCGTAGAACTTCAGACTTAAGGGGAGGACAGCTCTTTAAAGGAGAAACTTCTGGATCAAATTTATCCCTAAAACAACTAAGGGCGAAGCTCACCTACTTTATTCGTAGAGCGGATCCGGACAGTACTCCCGCAGGTCTCCGAGAAAGATTGCTTCATCACTGAACTTCTTTCAGTATATGGACTTTGAGCGCCTTCGTTCATACACTGGATGAAAATCATCCAGAGTGTTTTACAAACACTATGCAAAGCAAGTGCATGAACTGAGACACTTCGTAGTGGCGGCAGGTAGTGTATTGAAACCTGCCCCCTAATTACTGTAGTAAACAGTTTTTGGTTTGGGATCTCACATGTCCTTGCACATGTAACGGATGAGAATCATCTAGAGTGTTCTACATACACTATGCTAGACATCTCCATGATCTGAAGCAATATGTGGTGACGCCAGGTAGAATATTTATCCTGCCGTCTAATTCTACGATGAACAGCTAATTGACTGGGACTGTCAATTAAAGGGAGAAGACGTCACCCTTCTTAGGTGTGACTTCTTTTAATTAAGTGTTACCATGATAACGCTGGCTCTGTTCAAAATCCCAGGTGTGGAATAATACAGATAGCACTAGTGCTGGTGTACGAAGTACACAGTGCAAATAGAAGTAACCAGTACAGGAATTATGAAGAGAAATTGTTTTATAATTTTCTTCATTCTGAGAGTGGCACTCATCATTTCTTCCTTTAAGAAGGAAATATAATCTCTGTACTTGTTACAGGTATAATCACATTGTCATACTACATTCGTTTTACCGAAAATCTTTTAGTCATTTATTAGTAATAAATGTCTATTAGAATGTAGTGCGTCCACCTTCGCCAGACAATTGTATGTATACATGCTAGAGTTCTTCAACTTACCAAAGTAAGTATCCCTTATATATTTGTATGCATCAAATAATAGAGATAAGAGACACTGATGTTATTTTAGCAAATATACAACTATGAGACTATTTTTATATTCAGTGTGTACTAATGTTTGGTCATACTATGTATGTTAACCTCAAGATCCCTTTTCTACTGTCTAGAATGGCTCTTCCCTGTAGGAGGCAGGAAGCACTAACATTGGTTATGATTACTGATGGTGACGAATAACAGTAACGTCCCTTGTATCATGTGGTCCCCATGACCATAAAAAAAGGTTGCTATAAGGTTAAGTCATTGATTAAAAATCTACAGATACACTAATGCTCTGGTATGCTTCCATCATGACGCCATGGCTTGAGCCCAAAAAACGGATTTTGAGCGAGGTGAAAAATCTATTTTTGGGTGAGATGGCCATGTCGTCCTGATGGACCCACCTATCTCTTCTAAAAGAAAATATCTTCGCAGTATCCCTCCTGTTGTACTGTATCTGTAACACCACGCTCAATGCTACAATGAATGCCCGCCGTCGTGGGAATGGCGTTGTTGTATTCCCAATAGTATTACGAGAGCGGAGAGAGCCTTTGGACGGCTCCCTTTTGCCACATCCTCTTCGAAGCCAAAACACTGTTTGGGGTGCAGATTGCTATGGAGGAGTGTCAAGAATGCGTCCGCTGATATTATGAGATATCCTTTCGAGAAATTTTAAGGATATTCGTGCCAGGAGTTAGAATTCTGGATACCTAAAGGTAAAATTGTCTGGGAATATCACTGTAGTACATATATCCCTTAGGAAGCTACTTTAAGGAACTTCCATCAGGACGACATGACCATCTCACCCAAAAATAGATTTTTTGCTTCGCTCAAAATCCGTTTCTCCGCATTATTCTCCTGACCAATAATATCAACTGTAGCATTTATTTTTTTTTTTCTGCGTACTGTTTAGGGAATCTACAAGCAGTTGCAAAATGACCCATCTTTCTACAATTCTGGCGTGTTTGTCCAGCATCAGGGCATTTCTTTGCTTCATATGCAAGAGGATCAGTTTTACCACACCTATAACACTTGGGTTTTTCTTGTTGTTTTTGTGTATAGGCCTGATTCTGATATTTATGAACATTGGTGTGAGGCACTTTTCTATGACTAGGCTTTGACATATTCCTTCTCTGATTCTCATTGTTTTTCCACTTGGAACCTATTGTACTAATTTTAGAATTTTCTATTCTATTGGTAGTGAGAAAAGTGAAGAAGAGCGGAATGAGTTTTGGAATGAATTAACTAGGTGTGTAGAAGGACTGGGTAGAAGAAATTATGTAGTTGTTATGGGTGACTTAAATGCTAGAGTGGGTGCTGGAGAGGTAGAAGGTGTCATTGGAAAGTATGGCGTACCAGGTGAAAATGAGAGTGGTGAGAGACTGGTAGATATGTGTGTTGAACAAGAGATGGTAATAAGTGCTAGCTTTTTTAAGAAGAAAGATAAAAATAAGTATACATGGGTAAGAGTGGCAAATGGAAGAGTAGTAGAAAGGGCATTAATGGATTATGTGTTGATAACTAGAAGAATGTTTGGAAGATTGAAAGACGTGCACGTGTTTAGGGGTATGGCTAACGGTATGTCTGATCATTTTTTGGTGGAAGGAAAATTGGTTGTAGCAAAAGAGTGGGGGAATAGAGTAGGTGGATGTAAAAGGGAGCTAGTGAGGGTTGAAGAGCTAATAAAACCTGGGGTAAAAAGTAAATATCAGGAAAGGTTGAAAATGGCATATGACGAGGTGAGAGTAAGAGAAACTGGTAATTTAGAGGAGGAGTGGAAGTTAGCAAAAGAAAATTTTGTTGGGATCGCAAGTGATGTATGTGGCAAGAAGGTTGTTGGAGGCAGCATGAGGAAGGGCAGTGAATGGTGGAATGAAGGAGTGAAGGTAAAAGTGGAAGAGAAAAAGAGGGCTTTTGAAGAATGGCTGCAGAGTAATAGTATAGAGAAGTATGAAAAATATAGAGAGAAAAAGGTGGAAGTAAAGCGCAAGGTACGTGAGGCAAAGAGGGCAGCTGATCTTAGGTGGGGTCAGGGACTGGGTCAGTCATATGAAGAGAATAAGAAGAAGTTTTGGAAAGAAGTGAAGAGAGTAAGAAAGGCCGGCACAAGAATTGAAGAGACAGTGAAAGATGGAAATGGAAGGTTGTTAAAAGGAGAGGAGGCAAGGAAAAGGTGGGCGGAATATTTTGAAAGTTTGCTGAATGTTGAGGATGATAGGGAGGCAGAGATAATTGCTGTTCCAGGTGTTGAGGTGCCAGTGATGGGAGATGAGAATGAGAGAGAGATTACAATAGAGGAAGTGAGGAGAGCACTAGATGAAACGAGAGTAGGAAAAGCATCTGGTATGGATGGTGTGAAAGCTGAGATGTTGAAGGAAGGGGGTGTGACTGTAATTGAATGGTTGGTGAGATTGTTTAATGTGTGTTTTGTGTTGTCAATGGTACCAGTAGATTGGGTCTGTGCATGTATTGTACCACTATATAAGGGTAAGGGAGATGTGCATGAGTGTTGTAATTCAAGAGGTATTAGTTTGTTGAGTGTAGTTGGAAAAGTGTATGGTAGAGTACTGATTAATAGGATTAAGGATAAAACAGAGAATGCAATCTGGGAAGTACAGGGGGGTTTTAGAAGAGGTAGGGGTTGTATGAATCAGATTTTTACAGTTAGGCAGATATGCGAGAAATATTTAGCAAAAGGTAAGGAGGTGTATGTTGCGTTTATGGATCTGGAGAAAGCATATGATAGAGTTGATAGGGAAGCAATGTGGAATGTGATGAGGTTATATGGAGTTGGTGGAAGGTTGTTGCAAGCAGTGAAAAGTTTCTACAAAGGTAGTAAAGCATGTGTTAGAATAGGAAATGAAGTGAGTGATTGGTTTCCGCTGAGAGTGGGGCTGAGACAGGGATGTGTGATGTCGCTGTGGTTGTTTAACTTGTATGTTGATGGAGTGGTGAGAGAGGTGAATGCTCGAGTGCTTGGACGAGGATTAAAACTGGTAGACGAGAATGATCATGAATGGGAGGTAAATCAGTTGTTGTTTGCGGATGATACTGTACTGGTAGCAGACACAGAAGAGAAGCTTGACCGACTAGTGACAGAATTTGGAAGGGTGTGTGAGAGAAGGAAGTTGAGAGTTAATGTGGGTAAGAGTAAGGTTGTGAGATGTACGAGAAGGGAAGGTGGTGCGAGGTTGAATGTCATGTTGAATGGAGAGTTACTTGAGGAGATGGATCAGTTTAAGTACTTGGGGTCTGTTGTTGCAGCAAATGGTGGAGTGGAAGCAGATGTACGTCAGAGAGTGAATGAAGGTTGCAAAGTGTTGGGGGCAGTTAAGGGAGTAGTAAAAAATAGAGGGTTGGGCATGAATGTAAAGAGAGTTCTATATGAGAAAGTGATTGTACCAACTGTGGGGAATGTTGTGGGGAATGAAAGTGATGGAGAGACAGAAATTGAATGTGTTTGAGATGAAGTGTCTGAGGAGTATGACTGGTGTATCTCGAGTAGATAGGGTCAGGAACGAGGTGGTGAGGGTGAGAACGGGTGTGAGAAATGAGTTAGCGGCTAGAGTGGATATGAATGTGTTGAGGTGGTTTGGCCATGTTGAGAGAATGGAGAATGGCTGTCTGCTAAAGAAGGTGATGAATGCAAGAGTTGATGGGAGAAGTACAAGAGGAAGGCCAAGGTTTGGGTGGATGGATGGTGTGAAGAAAGCTCTGGGTGATAGGAGGATAGATGTAAGAGAGGCAAGAGAGCGTGCTAGAAATAGGAATGAATGGCGAGCGATTGTGACGCAGTTCCGGTAGGCCCTGCTGCTTCCTCCGGTGCCTTAGATGACCGCGGAGGTAGCAGCAGTAGGGGACTCAGCAGTATGAAGCTTCATCTGTGGTGGAAATGTGGGAGGTTGGGCTGTGGCACCCTAGCAGTACCAGCTGAACTCGGCTGAGTCCCTGGTTAGGCTGGAGGAACATAGAGAGTAGAGGTCCCCTTTTTTGTTTTGTTCTTGTTGATGTCGGCTACCCCCCAAAATTGGGGGAAGTGCCTTTGGTATATGGATGGATTGCTTCTAAAACTACCTACCATGTTACTTTGTCTATTTAATGTTTCTAAAATTTTGCCTATTATCAATACCTTTTCTAATGTTAAATCTTTATCTTGCAATAATTTCTTTCTTAGCTCTTGTGATATGCAATGTGCAGCAACTTGATCTCTGATAACATTTTCTAACTCTAGAAATTCACATGAAACAGCTAAATTCTTTAGTCTAGTCACAAATGCATCTAAACTTTTACTTAATTTTTGATTTACCTGTGCCGTAAATTGATACCTTTCAAAAAATTTATTGACCTGAGAAGCAAAATATGTGGTAAGAGCCTTAATTGCAGTTTCACTTGTGTCATCTGTAGCTGTAATGTCTTAAACACTTCCCGAACTTCTTTATCTGCTGTATGAAGCAATAATTCCTTCTTTTGGGCATCCTTCATGTTCCCTAATGCTTCTAAATAAATCTTAAATTCCTCACACCACTGTTGCCATTGTGTTGCAACAGAATTGGGTTCAGCTGTGATGCTAAATCTTTCATGATTTTTAATGTCAAAAGGCATTTTGAGTTCTTACCTGGATTGGGTTAGGCTACTGTTCTAAAGTCACTTTGTAGCTTCCTACCTTTTTTGTATCCTACCCAACTTTAAAATTCACTTTGTTGTCTTTTTTTTTGTTTGCTTGCGTTTGATGAAATTCTTCTGGTTGGCTGCATGGGAAATCCTCTTTGGGCTTTTTCTTCTGATTCTCTTGCAATGTTTCTTCTGCTTCTCTATGATCTCTATGTGTATTCATCATCCGGTCGTCAGCAATTTTATATTGGTTGCATACTGTCTGGTGATTTCTGCATATTACTCACCTGTAAATGAGTGAATAATTATTAGTAATTATCCAGGGGTATTCCATCTGCATTGTCAATCTTATGTTGTTGTTATGTTGATTCTAATGCAGGTGTATACATAACCCTTTAATGTATAATAAGACGGTACATTATTCTGGCTCTGGGGTTCCGACAACCAACTCCCAACTGAACGTTGAGCATCTCGTAAACAATCTCACAAACCAAAACATTATAACAAACATAAGAGAATTGCTCTCAAAAGACTTAAATCCTACTGCAATACAAAAGTATAAAGAATCACATCCTATCTTTGAGGTAACTAAAAAATGCTTTAACCCTAATATAAAAATACATTATTTCAGTTATGTGCATTCTTAAACATGTTTTATCAATGCAATATGATGCAATGTTGTGCTCAATACACGTAACATATGTGATAATACAGTACATTATTACTATAATACATAACAGTCTGTTCAAAGATAAGAAAAGATTTCGTCCTCGACCAGTGATGATTTTGACAAGAATGCATAACGTCAAATAGTGTTAAGGTTCTATGATAGAGAAGAGCTACCCTCCATAACTATTGTTTTGTAAGAAACCCGCAAAGACATTGAATTTAAGGGTTGTCGTTAATCTCTTCTAAAAACCTTGCATGAAATCAGATTTCATTATGGGAAAGTGAATGGCAGAAAACTTTTATTAGAACCAAGTCAAAGTGATGTGTCAGCTGCAAGGGATAAGTTTTTGCGTGTTATAAGGAAGGTATACAAAAATGAGAATCAGCCTATCGTGTGCCCTGATGAAACGTGGCTAAATCAGAACTATACACTGTAAAAAGTTCAAGGTACAGAAAGGGTATAACAATTGAGCTGGGGTTTATATACATGTAAAACAACCTAAGGCTCAAAAATACCCCTCTACACCAGGAGGCAGGGTATTTTTTGTGAATAATATACCCTCTATTGTACTTTGTCTTAAAATGGGCTTGGTAAGTTTGTGTGATCATGTCATGAAATGAACTTTTACTCTATATTAAATCACCATATTGTTACACTGATAGTGTAATGCACCAAAAAAGTTACTAACAACATATTGGTTTTGAGTTATGGATAGTTTTGAAGCAAGTTCCTACAAAATGCAGTACTTGGCAATTTGTATTGTTGCCGTCTCGAGATTCTTCGAGAGCCAGGGAATTTGGCGGGAAATTTCAGTGGCGTCTGGACTCTGGTCTGCTCTGCAGTGAAGATAAATTGCTCCAATTAGCGTCATCGGGATTATAATATCTACACTGCATTTCATCTGTTAACCAAGGTAAGAACACTAACTGTCCATCTATGCAAGCATAAACAGTGGTTACGAATAAAAATTGTCAGACATCATCATTAGTTTTGCATTCAGGCTGTGATAGTCTAAAAAATCATTATTACTAACACCGGGGAAAATAAGTAAGAAATTATCATTAGTACTTAATTATGAGAGAGAGAGAGAGAGAGAGAGAGAGAGAGAGAGAGAGAGAGAGAGAGAGAGAGAGAGAGAGAGAGAGAGAGAGAGAGAGAGAGAAAGAGAGAGAGAGAGAGAGCGTCAAGCTGTCTGGGAGGATAATAAAAACCATAAACAACGTATTCAGCTAAACGTTAATAACATTACGATTACGCATAGTCTGTAAGCAAACACTGACGCCAATGATTTCTTAATCAGTTTGACTTGAGGTGGCAGACAGTTAGGTATTTATGCATGATATTTTTTCCTTTCTTTTCTATATATATATATATATATATATATATATATATATATATATATATATATATATATATATATATTTATATATATATATATATATATATATATATATATAAATAAACATATATATATATATATATATATATATATATATATATATATATAAATAAACATATATATATATGTATATATACATATATATATATATATATATATATATATATATATATATTTATATATATATATATATATATATATATATATATATATATATATATATATATATATATATATAAATATTTATATATTTAGGCACACACACACTAACAAATATTCTCTTTTCACAGATTTCTGCGTACGGTTTGCTTTGCAGCTTCTGCCATCACTCTTTATATTATATATATACTTTTGATTTTCAAGTGTAATGGAAATAATAAATTGATAAACCAAACTTTTAAAATCATTTACCTTATTACTTTATATACTTATAAGCTATTACTACACCTATATAATGGTGGAATAGATATTAATTATAAAATTATAATTATTATACACGGGCATTTATGTCGTATAGAATACTCTGTAAAAGGGTATTCTTTACCTATGATACACCCCTAAGTAAGGGTATCTCAAGTATATGTTATACCCTTGATATGGGTATATTGTAAAGGGTATATTATAGTTCTTATATACCCCGATAGGGTATGCTATTTTAACTAGTAGAAATACCCTTTTTCTACCCCTTTTATACCCTTAATATTTTAGAGTGTACTGTTACAAAATTCTGGACAACAAAAAGAGAGAAAAGAAGCAATACGGGTTAACCCCCCTACCGGCAAAGTGACTGGATTGATAGTCATGCACGCCCGTACAAAGGAAGGGTTTGTGCATAATGCATCATTATTTTTTAAGGCAATCAATGTTGGTGATTACCATGATCAGATGAATAGCAAAGTATTTGAAGATTGGTTTCAATCGCAGCTGCTACCAAATATCGCGCCCTCATCTGTTATCGTAATGGATAACGCATCCTACCATTCGGTAATCATTGATAAAGCACCGACGATTTCGGGTAGGAAAAACATAATAAAAGAGTGGCTGATAAAAAAAGGAGAAACTCTGACAGATGACTTACGAAAAGTGAGCTTCATGAAATAGTGAAGTTAAGTACTTCTCGAATAGAAAAGGACGATGTGATAGATAAAATGGCCCGTGAAAAGGGTAATAGGATCATCAGGTTGCCGCCTTATCACTGACAGCACTACCCAATGGAATTGATCTGGGGGCAGGTTAAAAAATATGTTGCTAAGAAAAAGGATTTTAAAATGGCTAATTTGAAACCCGTACTACAAGAGGCTTGGCAGCAAGTTAGTAAGGTAAATGCGGTGAAGCACGTGAAAAATTTACAAAGACAGGATTGTGAACTAGACGATGCCGCAGAACACTTACTCGATTCATTCATAATCAATATAGGCTCCTCAGATGATGACAACGACAAGGAGAAGGAAAATAAGATTTAAATATAACCAGTAATCTTCTTTTATATAGGGAAGCTGCCTATGAAAATTATTTCCATATACTCTATTTACCATACATATCGAGCCTATTTTCCATTTATAAGAAAATACATATTTGTTCATATTCTGCATTTCATTTAACGATCCTTTCTTAATATGGCCTGAAATATAGAAATGTAAAACACGAGGGAAGTAAATTTTACATAAAACTGTGATTGCAAATAATTCCAGTAAATTGAGAACTAAAACTATAAAAATGGAAATGACCAGGAGTTAAAAGGTTAAGAGATAATTGTCAAACTCGTCTCGAAAATGAAAAGTAAAAGAAAAAAAAAATAGTCTAACATGGTAAATCAGTAAATCCGAAGGTCAGATTCTTCTTCATATCTTCAGAAAGTATGCTTTCACCTGCCACTTTTGTTTGGTTTGACCATAGCAGCAGGTTTCTACTTAAGTAGGTGATTTACTTGCAGGACTCGACTTTAGTAGTATTCTACCTGCAGGTTTATACTTAATTGGCTGCCTACATCCAGGTTTTTACTTTAGTAGGTTATCTACCTGCAGGTTTTTGCCTTACTAGGTGATCTATATGCAGGTTTTCACTCTAGTAGGGGCTCTACCGGCAGGTTTTTACTTAATTGACAGCCTACATTTAGGTTTCTATTTAAGTAGGTGATCTACCTGCATGTTTCTACTTAAGTAGGTGATCAACCTGCAGGTCTTGACTTTAGTATGGGATTGACATAATGTGAATAATTTTCAAATAAAGAATTGGGAAATGGATTATGCCTATTTCAATTTCATAATATTTTGATGATTTGTGTACTGATATATTTTACGATATAAAGATGTCCTCATATATTTCTATGAATTAATGCACATAGGAATATTATCGTCTTTAACTTATATGGGTTTACTATATTATTTAAGCGAGATTTATTTGATGATAATAGATATATAAGCAAAAATAACAGCTACAATAAACACTATATAGTAATGAACCATTAAACTACTATCATAGTTCCTATCCTATCTTCCCTTACTACCACAACACTATTGTTTTTACAACATAAAAAATAGATACTTCATACTATTTTTGACGTAGTTAAAAGTTATATACATACTGTCTCTTTCTCTGTGTTGTATTTTTGAGTTGTAGAGGAGCCTCGTGAAGTTTGAATTTGAGTAAACATAAGGAACATACTATTAAGTAACAACAAAAATGAAATACGCAAATCTTAATATTTCGTTTGTTTGTTCCAGATTGCCCAGAGCTTGTCATAGTGACGGTATCTGAAATCTCTCTCTCTCTCTCTCTCTCTCTCTCTCTCTCTGCTCAAATAAATGATGTAGTAAGAACATTAGTTGAATATAATTATATTAAATTTGAAAATAGTTTTGTAAAATAACTATGTATAAATCATTTTATATACTATTGCTTTCACAGCTATTGAAATAAATGTTTGAGATTTCTATAATTCACTATTCATAAGTAATAGGATACATTTTTTTATGCGTTATCCCTCCTCACAGCTGCACTAGCGAGAGGTTACAAGGTACTCTGTGACTCTCCCGCTTGCATGTCGCCTAAGCATAAAATCACGAGTACTCGGAGCGCACCTGCTTCGTTCACCATGACAGACAGTGAGGGAGGAGGGACCCCATCCCCCCGATCCGCCATTTTCTGGCTCAGTCTCTCACCTGACTCCCCCTCCCCACCCCCCGACCCCTCACTCTCAGACGGCAGTGTCGTTTTCACCCTTGATCCCTCCCCACATCCCTCCGCCCGGCCACCCCCCACCCTGACTCTCGCCGGGTGAACTCCACGGACGTTGCACTTCCTGTTTTGCTTGAAATTCTCTTCAAATCCTTCCAATTAATATGAACCAGCCCACCGAGTCTACACCCCTGAAAAATGATAATAACAAAAAGAGGCCAGGTAATTCCCCTTCAGAAAAGTTACAAACACCCAAGAGAGCCCTTTTTCCTAGTAATAACAATAATGAAAATTACCAGCCCTCCACTTCTGCTCCCAATAACGACTTCCCCAACACCCATAACAGTGTTAAAATCAGTGAATTAGTGAAAACCAGAGGATATACTTCAGAGGACGACCTTTTTGCCAGCCAGGGACATCAAGAAGACGATGACAAAGGATTTAAAACTGACATCCAAAAATAAATCTAAGAGGAATGGCTCTTATTATTATTATTATTACTATCCAAGCTACAACCCTAGTTGGAAATGCAAGATGCTATAAGACCAGGGGCTCCAACAGGGAAAAATAGCCCAGTGAGGAAAGGAAATAAGGAAATAAATAAATGAAGAGAACAAATTAACAATAAATCATTCTAAAATAAGTAACAACGTCAAAACAGACATGTCATATATAAACTATTAACAACAACAAAAACAAATATGTCATAAATAAACTATAAAAAGACTCATATCCGCTTGGTCAACAAAAAAGCATTTGCTCCAACTTTGAACTTTTGAGGTTCTACTGATTCAACCACCCGATTAGGAAGATCATTCCACAACTTGGTCCCAGCAGCTGGGGTCTTTTCGGTTTGAGTGCCTATCGAATTTTAATGTTTTTTTTTATTCCAATGTATGTATTTTGATGTGGAAAACCCTAAAATGATAACCATTTTGTGGAGAAATTATTTATTAACACTTAAATTGGCTTATATCAATCAATATCTTACTGAAATGCTGCGATTTCTCTGTGCGCTTTCTCCACGCAAACTCGCATAGATATGAATCTATCATTTGTCGATGAGTACCTCCCTGACGTTTTTTTTTTCATTTTTAAGCTATGCCATAGGCTCTCAATCGTTTGAGTGTGTGCACCTGTTGTAGGATCCACGAAATTTTCACTATGGTTTACAGTGAGATGTTGGAAATTATACCCTTTCAGTTGTTCAATTCTACTGTACGCTTTCCATTGATCGCTTATTATGGTTGTACCAGGGTAGATGTTCTTTTTAATGCATTCAGTCAGGGTTGAGGCATTTCTGTTTTCAACAGCATACAAAAATACTTCCTTTGTTTCTCTGCAGATTCCTCCGAAGACCCATTGTTCCGGCAATTCTCTTCCCCTGTTATATTTCCGTTTGCTGTAGTACGTTTCGTCTATTTCCACAGTTTTGTTTTCTCCGCCAATAATTATTGGGTCTTTCAGTATTGTTTCTGCACAAACCTGAAATAGAAAAAACAAGAATAGGTTAGGTTAAGTTAGGTTAGGTTAGGTTTGGTTAGGGTTGGTTATGTTAGGTTCCGATACACTAACTTACCTCTCTAAGATAATTGTTGAAATCCACTGCTGTGTCCTTGCTAATTCCAAGTTCTTCAATGCAAAAATCTATTGTTGTGTACTCCTTAGACCATGAATATATGAAAATAATTATTTTCTTCAGTGGTAACGTTGAACCCTCCAACCACGTATCTTTGCGAACTGAAAGGCATTCTTGACCGCATGCCGATTTACTACATCGCCATACAACATTTCCAGCACATTCTTTAAATACCATATCATACTTCCTTCTGCACTTCTTATTTGCTGGTATAATTTTGTTCTCCTGGAAAAATTTGACTGCATCCAATTCTGTTTTGATGTTTTCAAATAACCACTCTAAATTATACTTCATAGTCAACACTGATTTCTGAAACAAAAATACAACATAAACACATAAGTATTGGTTTCTTCACAAAATGGTTATCATTTTAGGGTTTTCCACATCAAAATACATACTTTGGAATAAAAAAACACATTTAAATTCGATAGGCACTCAAACTGAAAAGATCCCACAGCTGGAATAAAACTTCTGGAGTACTGCGTAGTATTGAGCCTCGTGATGGAGAAGGCCTGGCTATTAGAATTAACTGCCTGCCTAGTATTACGAACAGGATAGAATTGTCCTGGGAGATCTGAATGTAAAGGATGGCCAGAGTTATGAAAAATCTTATGCAACATGCATAATGAACTAATTGAACGACGGTGCCAGAGATTAATATCTAGATCAGGAATAAGAAATTTAATAGACTGTAAGTTTCTGTCCAACAAATTAAGATGAGAATCAGCAGCTGAACACCAGAAAGGAGAGCAATACTCAAAACAAGGTAGAATGAAAGAATTAAAACACTTCTTCAGAATAGATGGATCACCAAAAATCTTGAAAGACTTTCTCAATAAGCCTATTTTTTGTGCAACTGAAGAAGACACAGACCTTATATGTTTCTCAAAATTAAATTTACTGTCGAGAATCACACCTAAAATTTTGAAAGAGTCATACATATTTAAAGAAACATTATCAATACTGAGATTCGGATGTTGAGGAGCCACCGTCCTTGACCTACTTACAATCATACTTTGAGTTTTGTTAGGATTCAACTTCATACCCCATAATTTGCACCATGCACTAATTCTAGCTAAATCTCTATTAAGGGATTCACCAACCCTAGATCTACATTCAGGGGATGGAATTGATGCAAAGAGAGTAGCATCATCTGCATATGCAACAAGCTTGTTTTCTAGGCCAAACCACATGTCATGTGTATATAGTATGAAAAGTAATGGGCCAAGAACACTACCCTGAGGAACACCGGATATCACATTCCTATAATCACTATGGTGCCCATCAACAACAACTCTTTGAGATCTGTTACTTAAAAACTCAATAATAATGCTAAGAAACGACTCACCCACTCCCAACTGTTTCAGTTTGAAAACAAGGGCCTCATGATTAACACGGTCAAAGGCAGCACTAAAATCAAGGCCAATCATACGAACTTCTCGACCACAATCAAGGGATTTCTGTACAGCATTGGAGATTGTAAGAAGGGCATCACATGCTCCAAGGCCTTTACGAAAACCAAATTGCAAACTATGGCGTAGATGATTACCTTCAGCAAACCTATCAAGACGTTTTGTCAGAAGACGTTCAAAAACTTTAGATAATATGGGAGTTATGGAAATTGGGCGGTAATCAGTGGGACTTGAGCTACCACGAACACATTCACATAGAGGAGCAACATTACCAATTCTCCAACTAGTGGTAAAAGCTCCTCTTCTTGCTAACTTGCGCAAAGTAACATATAACTTTGGAGCTAAGAAATCTGCTGTCTTTATAAAAAACAAAGGAAAAATACCATTTGGGTCTACACCTCCATAAGCATCAAGGTCCACCAACAGAGCTTTAATCTCACGAGATCGAAAAGCTAAATTAGTTATATTAGCCTCAGGAAAACAGGAATGAGGAAGTTCAAGTTTTTCATTACTCTGTTTACTGTCAAAAACATCCGCCAAAAGGGTTGCCTTTTCCTTTGGACATTGAGTGACTGAGCCATCTGGTTTAAGTAAAGGAGGAACTGTTGCATCGACACCAAAGAGTACAGATTTAAGGGTAGACCACCATTTATGTTCCTGAGTTGTACCAGAAAGTGTTTCTTTTATTGTTAAATTGTACTCCTTTTCAGTTGAGGCATAAACTCTCTGAGCAAAACCTCGAAGCTGAGTATAGTTGTTCCAGGTCAAATCTGATCTGTTACCCTTCCAAAGTTGATAGGCCTCCTGCTTCTCCAAAAAAGCACGTCTACAATCATCATTAAACCACGGTTTGTCCTTCACTCGGTACCTTAGCACACAAGAAGGGATACGCCTATCAATTATGTTGACTAGATTCTCATTCAAAGGGACAACAGGATCTACACTATTGTATAATTGTGACCAATTCAAGCACAAAAGATCATGTAAAATCCCATTCCAGTCTTCTTCTACTGTTAAGAATTACTCAGTGTTCAAAGTGATCAATAACAAAGATACCAGTGCATACAGTGTCGTATCAAGTGTAGAAACAAACCACCCCTCTATCAAGATTACTATTAGGGCTATGAAAAATGGCGACATGATTGTTGCACCCCAGAATGAACAGGCAGAAAAGATCCTCAGTAACCTTCTTGCTTTTATATTGACAGATTCAGGCGAGAAATCAGTTATTAAAGTGTTATGTGATTATCCTCAACATTTCGGAATAGACCGCATAGAAAAGCTTCCTAATGTTATCCAAGCGAAAAGGTTTACCACTAGGACCAAAACTGCCTCTTACAAAGTTAAGTTCTGGCTTAGAGGCAACCCCCCTGACAAACTGAACCTAAGAAACTGGGGCACATATGACATATGACAATACTTCCCAGAACCCCTTCGGTGTTACAAATGCCAAAGGTATGGGCACCACCAGGAAGAATGCAGATCTGCTTTCTTCGTCTGTGGAGTATGTTCCTTAAGGCATCTAACCAGGGAGTGTATAGAAAAACTACAGAATAGCCACAAAGTTCAAGAAAAATGCCCCACCTGTGACAAAAAAAAATTATGCCTAGAATTACAGATATCCATCCAGACTGAGTAGAATATATAGAAGTAGGGCACAAGTACAAGGAGCACAGGCCCCTCTGGGTACTCAACAACTCCCCCGCCCCCGCACCACCCCTCAGGAGATCTATAACCACACAGAGGAAGTTCCATAGACTTCTTATGCAGCCGCTGCAGCCGCAGGAAATAACCCTCCCTCATTTAGTAATCAAACATGTTATCAAAATAACAACAACAACCCCCCCCCCCCCAACCAAAACCCCAAAGGCTGCCCAAACCAAATAGAAACCATTCACAAAATGTAACGTAAATCAGCCACAAAGCAATCCCCCTTCCAATCCTTTAGTTATAAATTCTGATCCTCTTCCTGCACCCATACGTGTTGTATTAACCGATAAACCAGAGGAAAACAACCTCCTCCCCACTGACAATCAAACAGAAGGGGAAGTAACTAGTAACAACAACCGCCCAGAACCAGAAGTCAGTGTAAATCCCCTAGGAGTGAGAGCAAAGAAAACAACTCCCACACAGGCCTTAGACAAGATTATAGAGGATATCTGTAACCTAATCAAGACATTCAACCCGAGTTTTGATGTAGATCATGCTAAAATATTCATTTGCTCAATCTTTTATCTTAAACAACCAGCCATCAACACTTACTTTTCGCTAGCATTAAACACTACAATTAGAGATCAAAACCCCCAGAACACACTAGCATTTATGTCATGGAACATCTTAGGGGTGAGGACAAAATATGCGTTCTCACAGTCACAAATAATTACACAAAAGCCAGACATCATACTCTTTCAAGAAACACTGGTAGCAGAACAACTCACTTTCTCTTTTGCAAATTACAAAATATACCGGGCACACCATACAGATACAACATGGGGTCTGTTGACACTAATAAAAAACACAATACCATCCAAGGGCTTAAATAACATAGACTCTCACAAAGCAGAAGCTCTCAGTGCAGAGATAACACTGGCAGACACTACACTCACTATACATAACATATACAAAGCTCCTTCCAAACACATTAACGCCACCCTCCTATTTGCAACAGCAGACAATGAAAACACTGTTATTTTCGGTGACTTTAATTCGCACCACCCAATACTTAAGTCACCAGCTACAGCCAACCCCACTGGAAATCATATAGCTGCACTCCTAGAGGATTTCAACGATGTGCAATTGCGTAATAATACAAATATAGCCACAATCAAAGCCGGAGGTCGGCTTGATCTCACCTTCTGTTCCAGTAACTTAGTCCATGGCTCGGTTTGGAACCTACACCCTGTCCTCACTAGCGACCACTATAGCATAGAATTTTCCATCAAAATAGAAAAACTCCCGGAGCCAGATGGAACCCGGAGCTAGCCAAGTCGGAGCTATTCAAGTGGCATATGACAAACTGGGCCAACGACTATATCCAAAACCCCCACGAAGACCCGGACCTGATCCACGAAAAATTCACAGAGGAATTAAACAAGCCAGCTAATGGTTCAATGCCAAAGAAGAAAACCCCAAAAATCAACCACAAAGATGTGTGCTACTACAACTCTCGCATCAAGGAAATGAATAAAAGGGTAAATAAAGTCCGCAAATTCTTCAGGCACCACATAACCGATGAACTTTACTGTACCCTGTCGGAGGTTACGAGCCATGCGGTGACTGTAACTGACAAAATTAAACAGCAGAAGTGGCTAGACTGGTGCGCAGAGGTGAATATTTCACCTCCCTCAGGAGGATCTGGAGCTTTTTTAACAAGGTCACTGGGAAAGCACATTCCACCAGAGTGGCTCACCCGGATCCTCCTGCAGAGGCTCTCAGGATAGCCCAAGGGTTTGCGGACAGGGCAAAGTCCGACAACCTCTCGATCATCACCAGACGCAAACAGGAGGCTCTACTTCCCATCAGGACCACAATGGTTAATGCAGCCTGTCACATACCTAACGACAAAGATGCCCCATTCATGAGGGAAGAGCTGGAGAAGGCATTAGCCAAAACCAAGGACACGGACCCAGGTGCTGATCATATAACATACAGCATGCTTAAAAACATGGGTAACCCCGCCAAAGAAGTCTACCTCCTCCTCATCAACAAAACATACGTAGACAGGAGGAGACCACGAAACTGGAACCAACAGAACATCCAACCTATTCCTAAGCCTAAGGAAGAGGACTCCTACTCTGTACAGAAAAGGTTGCAGAGAGAATGGTTCTCAACCGACTAAAATGGAAGGTAGGCCAACTGCACCCCAGACTCTACGGCTTCACAGAGAGCATAGGTACCCATGAATGCATAGCTGATGTTATGTCAGATATAAACAATAACAAAGCTCTGGTGGTCTTCTTAGACTTAGAAAAAGCCTATGAGCTGGCTAACGCCCCAGCCATCTTATTCTCCATTGTCGAAAAAAGGGTCAGGGGTAATCGCCTATCTTGGATTAGGCAGTACACTCAAAACAGAGAGGCAAGGGTAACTTTCCAAGGGGCCACCTCCCCCTTCCTCCCACTGCAAAACAGGACACCCCCAGGAGGAATCCTAAGGCCCTTTTTATTTAATATCCTAATAGAGGATCTACTAACATTTGAGCTCCCCAGAGTATGCAGATGACATATGCATCGTGTGCCCTCAATTTGTGTGGCACAGGCCAATTGCCATGGAGAAAACCCTGGATACAATTAGCCGAGGGTGCAGAGAACTGGGTCTAACAATAAACACTCAGAAGACTAAGGCTATGGAAATAAAACACATCCTTGACCCCCCCCCCAATTTAATACAGGAAAATAGACCCATAGAATGGGTGAAGAATTTCACCTACCTAGGGGTTAATACAAACTTCAATCTGTCCCCAGTCAACGAGGTTAAAAAGCTACGAAACAAAGTCATGTCACGTTTCGCAGCCATGCAACGCATAACAACCCTAAGTAAGGGAGTTTCCCACCTCTTACTCAGGAAGTTTCATGTCCAAGCTGTGATTTCACAGGTCGAGTACGCTGGCCTAGTACTAATGGGTCTCTCTCCTGGACTGTTGGCCTCCCTGGAAGTCATCCAGAATAATAGTATGAGACTCATTACAGATGCACCTATGTGGACCAGACTACAGCTGCTACAAGCTGAAAGCAACTTGTTACCCTTGACCAATAAAGTAGATATCCGCCTGTGCTCAATAATCGTTAAAACACTAAAAACCGGAAGGGAATCCCTCCTCAAAAACAAAATACAGGCTATCCTATCGCTTCATGAAGAACTAGAGCCACCTAATACATATGCAGGAGGTCTCCTCAAGGCACTCAGGAGGATGGGAATGCAACGGGAAGCCATGGCCATCAAGAAGGACATGGTCCATGTACTGTACATCCCCCAGCTCTATGGCTCCCCGAACCATTTAATACAAACTTTACAATCCTCCCCACAGCCAAAACCCTATGCTCCCCACAACAAATGTACCAAGCTGCCAAAATTTCCATAAACCAAACAAATGCTAACAATATTTATTTAACAGATTGGTCTGTGGATAGGAGCATTCCTGCAACAGCAGCAGCCGTATACTTGGACAACTACACCGACAGCTGGAGGCTATCGGATCATGCCTCGACCCTACAGTCTGAACTGGTAGCCATAGCCAAGGCCCTAAACGACTTCCTGAGTAAAGCAGGAGACACAACAATCCATACTGACTCTAGAGGCATAATCCAGGCCTTAACAAAGAGCAGCATGCCGGAAAATGTCCTGCTCACCACCATAAAAGCAGCTGCTCAGCTCCATTCCCAGAGGAACCGTAAGGTCACCGTAAACTGGATTCCCAGTCATGTAGGCAGCCAGGGAAATGAAGCCGCGGACACACTGGCAAGGAACACACTGCAGTGCACAACAATAGGCATCAATGTGGTTAAGTCAGTTAAGCAATTAAAAAATTTAATGACAAACCTCTGTTTATCCCAGATCAGGTCCGGCGTTCGTCAGGCTGCCATAGAGGGGTCCATGACAGCGCGATGGTATGTAGTAGTGACAGAAATGAATCCCCACGACATTATCAAGGATACCAGCAGGGGCCTGGCAGTCATTATGCATAGCTATAGATGCTGCTGGAGGGTGATTGACGAAAAAACTGGCCCTGCCAGTTCTGTAACAACATATCAGGGGACAACCCACTGGATCACTACCTTCTCTCCTGTCCAGACACCACAATTCTTCGGCAATCTCTAACCCCCCCTACTTCAGAGAGGGTAACGAGACATATATTAGATAATATACCAATCATCAGAACATTCCTCACCTCATATCCCCCCCCCCCGAGGTAATACCCTAAGTTATGGTAAGCTAAAAAGAAAAAAAAAAAGACACTTTGGCCTCAATTTCCTACCTCTAATTGAGATCAGCTTTATAATCCTTCCTGTGACCTCCCACTCCCACAGGACTTACTGCTATAATCCTATCTCTTGCATCTGCCAAAACTCCAGGGACATTTTGCACCCTCCTCTCAAAACTCCTGCTTAAACAATTATTGCATTCCTCCCCATGACCTAGTACTCACATGGGACTCACTACTATGCCATTTTCTCTCCTACTGATACAGCTTCCAGGGATAGTTTATGCCCCTCTATATTCTGCCTAGTACTCAACGAACTGTCACATCCTTCCCATGACCTCCAACCCCTATGGGACTCACTACTATGCCACTTTCTCTCCTATTGAGACAACTTCCAAGGATAGTTTATGGCCCTCCATATTCAGCCTACCACTCAACCATCTGTCACCTCCTTCTCATGACCTCCGGCTTCCATGGGACTTACTACTATAACACTTTCCCTACTACTGACAGAACCTCTGTCAACCCTTTCCGCTCGTGGTTCTAAGGGGCCTGGACCCTAGTTAGTGAGAGAGATGTGGGTCCAACAGCAAGGCCCTTTACCTTTTGCTAGTACCAAGATACTATAGACGGTGGTACCCATACAGTCTGCCTCCCAGCAGCACATACGAGTTCAAATATATAAGGAAATTTTAACTAGGTCTCTGCTTTGCAGGACCTCCCTCTCAGGACAAGCTCTAGGGGCAGAGCAGCCTGAAAAACCATGGGAGTGTGGCACATTGCCAAAGGGCCCCACCTAGAGACCAAACTCTACGGTTGTCCGGGAGTAAGCAGACTGCTCGGGGTTGCCATACTTTAACTAGTACCTATCTAATATTAACTACCCTTCAAAAGCTGTGTATTGATCCTTAAATAAATATCCAGTACCTCATCTAAACCCTACTGACGGGCTGCGAACGCAGCCCGTGTCCAGCAATAATGGCTGGGCAATCTGACAAGCAAGCAAGCAAGCAAATTTACGGGCTGTCCAGCAACAAGAGCTACAAGCATGGCAATCTTCACCAACCAACCATATCCACGGCTTAGGGGCTGCCCAATGGCAAGAGCCCGTGTCTTACACAAGGTAAGGCACACATATCCACGGTCCAACTTGATTGTAACCTAGATTGTATCCATAAAGGATAAACTAGTTTTTAGCTCTTCCCTACAATTGATTGAACTACAAACACACATTTCAAGAAGTTATAATGTCGTTCCAGTGGATATGGATTCTGCAGCTATCATAGCATGGTCATCAATGGTATTTTATTTGGCCTATTATGTATTGGGTCATAGAATAGTAGGATGCAAAGTTTAATTTCCTGGGATTGGATCATTTCCCAATAGGTGATTGGGTAAGGATATTGCTCTTGTGTTGATGAGAACGACGCAAGTGGGGTTTATTTATTTGTTTATCTTTTAAAATGTGGCTTTTTAAAAATACCTTTAAAATGTTTGATATAGTGAAAATGTTGCTCCCCAAATTATTTTCACCAAATCACAGACAAATAACTTTAAATAAACCAATAAAGTTTCTTATAATCTTTGTTATGAATATTCAGCTCTAGTTGGCTTACATATTTAATCACATTTAAATTGGGGATTTAGTATGTGCCAACCAACTACAAACGCCCCTCAACCTAGGTGGCCCTAACCTAATCTAACTAATAAATTAAGATATATGACTGTCCCCCACAACTTACATACGGATGGTTGGTTGGTGAAGATTGCCATGCCTGTCGCATGACACTGGCTCTTGTCGCTGGACAGCCCGTAAGAGGATCTCAATCTGAAAATAGGAGAACTCCAAAAGGAGCCAAAAATTGGTATATTAAAAAGGAAAGGTTGGATTTGAAAGGGTACTGGAAAAGGAAAAAGAATATAGGATGAGTGATTGAAGGAGGGATTTGACAAGGACATGAAAGGGTGAGAAGTAACCACGAAATGAAAAGTTTTAGTTAGAGAAAAAGTGTTGATAGCAGCAAGTCTCAGTAAGTAGGAGAGACTGGGAGAAGAGAGAAGTTTTCTGCAGTCGGAGAGAATAGGAGTAGGTTTAAGCAAAGAGGCTTATCCCTGCTCTGGAGCTGGAATGTTGATTTGTTGCAGGAGCTGCAGGAAGGTGGGGGTTGAGGATAAGGAAAGGACTCTGGTAGGTATCTTGAAGGCGATGGGGATAAGGTCTTGTGAGGTGAGGAACTCAGTTCGTTGAGCCAAGGTTTGAGGTAGAATTGAGGATGTAGGTCGTTGCTGGTCCTTATGAGGAGCAGTTGCAGGTGCAGGTTGTTGCAGGTCCTTATGAGGAGCAATTGCAGGTGCAGGTCATTGCTGGTCCTTAGGAGGAGCAGTTACAGGTGCAGGCACAGGAACAGTGGCTGGCCGGTGCTGCCCTCTCTGGAGATGAGGTCGCTGGTCTTTAGGTGGCTGGATTGAAGCTGGTTTGTCCTTATTAGAAGATGATGTGTTCTTCATAGCTGCAATCCTCTTGAGACATTCTGGGTAGTGCCTATTCCAAGCATGTGTGGCCTGGAACAGTTGGGGCACTTGGCTGTGGTGTGTCGTCCTTCCTTGTGGGCGTTTATGCACACTTCTGTGCAGTGGCGCTGGCTGCAGACACCTCAGATAATGGGGCCTCTGCATTCTTCTTTGTGATGGCCAAAACGTTGGCATTTATAACACCGAAGGGGCTCAGGTGTATACTCCTCGATGGGGAAAGTTCCCCAGACACCTAGATCAAGTTTGAAGGGAACTGGACCGATGAAGGTGGCGATGAGACGTCGAAAAGGGACGTTGTCCTTGCTCATGCAGCAAACCGCACAGTCAATGTTGCTGCATGAAGTTGCAATGGTGATAGGCATCATGACAGGATACCTGGTGATGACAGCTTTCTTCCTGATAAATGCAGGATCCAGCAGTGTTAGAGTTGGGTCTTCCTGGAGGGATCTGGCTGTCTCGACGTCCTTGGGGTAATTGATAAGATCACCTTTCCTGTTGGCTCTGGCAGTCAGTTGCATGCCAGGCTTATTAGCCATGGCAGCAACAGAGGCATAGGAAAGTGCGCAGTCCGTATGTGAGAGCCAAAACTTTGGCAGAGGTTTCTTGGGCTGTGTAGCTGGAATTTCCCTGCAATAAAAGAGGCTTCTTGCAGAAGTTTAGTAAGGCAATTAGTGCAATTGCAGTCCATGGAGTGGTTCCCCTGTTCGGTGTCCATGGCATTGAAGGGTTGACTGCTGCCGCAAACGACTACTGAGGAGTTGTAGGGACAAACAAGGACGAGTCTGTGCTCTCAGTTCTCGGTGTCCTCAGTGGCAATGGTGGGGCTGATACTGGTGCTGGTGGAGGACATTCAGGACTCTTCCTTCTCTTGGGAGGGGGTATAGTCTCTTCCTTGGTAGCTGATTTTGATCCTCTGTAGTATTTAAGAACCTTGGTAGAGGCGATTTTGCTTCCCTTGCAGCTGCATTCGACATGGTGATCTAGTAAGGTTGGTTCATCTACGTCGGAGGTGTGAAGGCCAACGGTGATGAAAATGTGGGCACGTCGCTGGTGGTATGACATACAGCAATTACAGTCGCAGTCCAGAACACTGTAGAGTTTCCTGCAGTGTCTGTCTCTTACTAGATATAATTTCCGTGCCTAGTCTCCGAGATAAAAGACTAACATGGTGGCAAAACTCTACGGGGACTGCAATGAGAATTTTAATGAGAGTGGCCCCGAGAGCGAAGCGTTGCAGGAATTGCCAGGCGATGAACGTAGAAGTCGGCTCCGTGGTCCCGAATAAACCTACATACAGTCAGTGGTTAGCTTTAGTAATTTTAAGATCTTAA
Source organism: Palaemon carinicauda (assembly GCF_036898095.1). Taxonomy (NCBI): domain Eukaryota; kingdom Metazoa; phylum Arthropoda; class Malacostraca; order Decapoda; family Palaemonidae; genus Palaemon; species Palaemon carinicauda. The sequence goes on from NC_090758.1 coordinate 16,566,403, forward strand.
AAAAAAGAATTGTAAACCTTTTTAGCAGTATAGAACTTTATAAAACTTGGAAGGGGAATTGCACTACTAGGTTTGGGGAGGTTCAAAATAATCAAAATATGAGTAAAACCTGTTCTACGTTGGTTTTAGTCCTTAAATTAGGAATCGTTCAACACACTTTACTCTGGGGGGCAATTGTGCAAGAGCCCGTGTTTGGCCAAGAGGGCCAGGCCAGCTGCAACAGCTCACCCTGCACTTAATTTTCTACTTGATATGGTTTTAATATAAACCCTTTGAAACACCCCTAGGTAGCTTGTTGGTACAAAATTATGGTATCACTTAACAGATATTGACTGATTTACATTAAAAGAGAGAAAAAAATATTTTTTTATGCAATTACTTAAATTTTTTAACAGGAATCAGATTTATTTTGGACGAAAAATACATGTATTATATGTCAAAGTGTTTGTAATTGAATACCCTATGAGGATTTACTTAGGAGTATTGTCTTATATCTCACTTGCGATGAGGGCATTTTATTAAATGCAAGAAGAGTGGGAAAAATCATATGTTTCGGCACTAAATATAGCAAAGGTATATTTTAACGACAGCAGAAACTATCCATAGAACTCTTAACCGAGGGGAAACTACACTCTGGTAATTAGCAGAGGAGGAGGGCTTAGACATACCCCTCAGCTGGCAACACTATGCCTACTAATAACTAAACAAGTTTTTTATTTTTAGCTCAGTAGAGTAAAGATGTAGTCTTACTCTCTTGTCAAAACTTTTCAACTGGATAATAATTAAAAGTAACTGGCCTAAAAACTTGAAAACCCTCTTTTGTTTTTCAGTGTAGAGCCCAGACTCCCTTTACGGTAGGCTTGGTCGCTTCCTTTAGCGAAGTAACTGCTGCCAAAATGGGGAAGTCTCTCCCGTTGCAGATTGCCGAAACTTCTCCCTTTCTTTGGGGTTTTGGGTCTTCCACTGAGCATTAACTTCTGAGGGTGCTATCTGCTTTAGCTCATCTTCATTCGTGCAGCTCTGGCAGCGGCCACAGGGGTTGGACGCTCTTCCCGCCTGCGGGAAAATTGTTGTTCAATGTCTCCCCCTTGGGTTTCTTCCGGCGGGTATTTGACTCTTTCATATCTCACTCCCACTCTTTTAAGCAGAGTTTTACGGAGGTTGATGACTGCTTACAGTTCCTGCTCCTTGCCATTGAGTCTATAGGTCACAGCAGAGTGCTCATCACTGTGTGAGGCCAGGTTCCGATTACCCTTCGCATGAGGTTTTTACATGTTATGAGAGAGAAACTACTTTTTTTTTCCTGTGTGCAAGTGTGCTGCAGTAATCCACTTTCCTTGCCTCTAAGGGAAAAGGAAGGCTGCTCGTCTTCCACCTTCAGAGGAAAGGACGAGCAGAAAGATCTCACTCCTTGACGCAAGAGTACCTATCCTTACATGTGCGAGTCTGTACCCACCTCATCAATGTTGGCCAGCGAAAAGTGCTTGATGGTGCTCGTTAGTATTCCCCATCATTTGCTAGCACTTGTTGATGCTGATTGCTGAGCGCTCATCTCAATAAACAAATAGTTTACCAGTCCCAACTTGCCAGCCTCCTTTAAGAACTTGGCTATTGTTTGTGTTCTTAGTGTACTGGCGAAAATCTGTTTCTTGTGCATTTTTATTAGAAACTGAGTGACCCCTTCTGTTCATGATGTCAATGAGTAGCTTTGAATGTGCCATATGGTAAATTGCAAGGCCAAGGGCTGCATGTTTGTGCAGGCACAGACTGCACATTCCATCATGTCTTGATGGGCTGCTGCCTTCATGTGATGACAAATCACCCTCCCCTTCCTTGTCTGAATATTTGATAATGCGCCTCAGTAATCAGTAGAGTTCGTCTGGTATCAATTGTTCAGATTTGGTAAATGATAAGTCTGAGATATTAGACAGTTGTAGTGATATGCCTTGACAGTCATTGATCTCAGACTTTATTAGCTTAGAAGTTTGGTACCAAAACCTTACTTGATCACCTATATGCAGAGCTGCTAGAGCTGGAGGATGGTCGCTGGTTGCTGAATTGGATAAAAAAAAAAAAAAAAGAGTTTAGGATGTTTTTAATGGATATGGAACTAAAGTACATGAGCTCCAATTTGGTTTGTTTATGAGACTAGGAGAAGACAAGTTAATCTCCAAATATTTATTTTAGTGTCAGTTGCAGCCGCTGACTAGTGTAGCTCTCTCCCATGATCCCTGCACCTGCAGCATAGCCTTATATTCAATTAGCTATGCTAATGTTTCAAATGCTTTCCTTTTTTGCAGTTCCATGCTAATCTGATCAGCTAATTTTCAGAAGACAGCTTCATAATTAGTTTACTATTCACCCTCATGGGATGCCACTGACATAAAGATGGTCCCGCTGATGAATGAAGAATGGCAAGAATTATTATATTTGACTTCAGCTGCTATTAGATCATTACTGACTGCATGTGTCTCATAGTAGATTTTCACCACTCTTTACGATAGAAACCTGCATCATTGTTTGGTATCCTTGAAATATACTGACCCAGAATATCTTAACCTTCCCGGGTGATAGTCCTTCGCAAAATATGCTCTTGATCCAGTCATCTCCAAATATTTTCTTTGGTCTCAGTTTCAACCACTGACCAATGTAGAGCTCTCTCTCATCACTCCCTGCATCTACAACATAGCCTTGTATTCGATTAGCTATGCTAATGTTTCAATCTTTTCCCATTTTGTAATGCAAATAATTTGTAGCTGAACAATTCAGAACACAAACTTTCTTCTAGAGTAATAAAAATTCACTATTCAATAAGATAACTAGATTACTCTCCCACATATCAGTACAGGAATGGTTTAGATTTATCATGAGTATTTTTTCCAGCAGGATAACCAGGGCACAGAGCAGTATATGGTGATTCATCCTAAACCATTTCTAGCTGATGATGAAGTATTTTATCAACTAACAGCTATACCATCGACATCAAGATCTAGATATGGGATAGTTCTTAAGAGAGCAGCACTCATAGCCTCAATTTCCTCTCCACTGCTAGAGCTGTCTAGACAAGGACCTCAATTAATGCTTATTGCAGTAATCACCCCAAGAAAAAAAGGAGGCAGACGTAACATCTTGGGAATTCTACAAGGCGCGAAGTATTTTATCATCATCTCTGCCTAAGCCTATTGACGCAAAGGGCCTCAGTTAGATTTCAACAGTTGTCTCTATCCTGAACTTTTTAATTCAATACTTCTCCATTAATCATCTCCTACTTTATGCTTCATAGTCATCAACCATCTAGGCCTTGTTCTTCCAACTCTTCTAGTGCTTCGTTTGGGCATTTAGATTTCCAAATTTTAATTAACCTAGACATTGCCTGATTTGTTAATTTCACTCTTTCACTGAACACTAATTCTAAAGACCTTGTGTTAAGATCATAGTGCCTGACTACTTAAATGATTCCTCATTAATCCTTTCTCTTTCCAATGAATTTCCATCTACCATTGCATACTTCGTTTTCATCATCTCTCTTTGTTCTATTAATGTACAGCCCAGCCTCGCATGATATTTCAAGCATTTTGGTAAGTAAGCATTACAAATCTGTTTTTTTTTCTTTCTTTTTTTTTTTTTTTTTTTTTTGCTAACAAGGACGGCATCATCAGCATATTCTAAGTCTACTAAATACCTATCAAAAATCCAGTTTAATACTTTTCTGAAATTCTTGACTCTTCTACGCATTATAATATTCATGAGGAGGATAAACAATATATGTGGCGACACATTCCCTAGAAGTACTGCGCTGTTCATTGTAATTTTATTTGATAAGACTCCACTAACATTAACTTTACACTTGCTATGCTCATGGCCAGACTTAATCAGGTTTACATATTTAATTTGAAGGGAATTACATAATAACGTGGGAATCTCCACAAGATGGGCCGGTGCACACTATCAAAGGCTTTTTCATAGCCCAAAAATGCCATCAGAAGAAGATTCCCATCTTTTATGCATTGCTGTACATGTTTCAAATTCAAGATTTGGTCAGTGCAACTTCTATCTTTTCTGAATCATGCTAGTTCATCTCTCAGCTTTTCATCAATCCTACTCTCCAGTCTCTTCAGAATAAGCATACTACATATTTTCTCAATAGCTGACGAAATTGTTATGCCTCTGTAATTATTCCAATCAGTCAGGTCTCCTTTTTCTCATCTTTGCCAATAATCCAGACTCCCATTCATTAGGTTTGGCTTCTTCATGCCACAGTCTATAAAATAATCTTGTAAGTAGTTCGGGAGTCGCTTCATTTTTGGCCGGTATCATCTTGTAGTTATCCCATCCTATTTCAGGGCTTTCCATCTCTCCAGTTTCTTGAGGATAGCTTTGACTTCAAACACACTGCGCTCATTCATGGGCCCATCATGGTCTTCATCAGCTACAGATATATCAATAAAATTACTCCATTCATATCTCCTATTCACAACTTCACTAAAGTCTCCCATCCAACATTGTCATTCTTCTTCTTCTGTTACTATAATAGAGCCTCTCTCTTTTTGATGGGTCTATGCTTCTCCTTTGATCCATTCGAGATTTCAACAATAATTCTATGAACAATTTTTACACCATAGCCAGTTCCTGAATTCATTGCTCAGTCAGCTTTATCTGCTTTACTGTATAAATACTCTCTCCGGTCATTACCGACTTTTCTTTTGACCTCACTATTAATAGTGTAATACTAGCATGCTCTACATTGTAATTTTCATTACTTCCTCAAGAACTTTCAACGATCAATTTCTGTCTTTGTCTCCTTTTTTATAGTATTCCAATTATCACTTGATATTCATGGCTATCTCCTTTTAACTGTGTGTCCCAAGACTTCATTACTAACTGACTGATATAGTTCTTAAGATCACACCATTCTTCATTCATTGTCTGTTCTTCGTCTCTCAAAGTCTCGAAGAGTGCATTTCAATTCCTATATTCAATTGCAAATGTTTCTCTGTGTTCTTTTTCTAAGAGCTTGGTTGTATCAAACCTAGGTATCCTATCTCTCTTTCTGTTGGGTGTTTTCTGTTTTAATTTCAGTGTGCCCATGAAAAGCTGGTGATCACTACCAATATCTGCACCTCTATAGCTTCTTGCATTTCCCAGATCCCTCCCTCTCTCTTTATTAAGAGTATGTATACTTGTGGATGTTTCTGTGTTGAATAAAAGAGTACCTCCTATGCCAAAATTGTTTGCTAAACAGAAACTTATGAAATGTGTTCCATTTTCATTTGCAACTTCACTAAGACCCTAGAAACCCATCACATTCTTTGTCCCTTGTTAGTATATCTTCTAACTTTGTCATTGAAGTCACCAATCACAATTTTCCTATCTCTCTCAGGGATCTTATATATTACCCTCTGCAGTTCTTCATAAAATGAATCTTTCCTCAGATCAGGGGAATCATTTGTTGGGGTATAAGAAACTATAATACTCATGTTGCTCTGCTTTGATTCAAACTTTGCCAATGACAATATACTATATACAGCTCTCCATTCCGTTCATACTTTTTCTGCTCTTGGTGTCATCACCATTTCAACCCTTTATCTTCCAGCTCCATTTGATCTTCCTGAGTATACACACATACACACACACACACACACGCACACACACACACACACACACACATATATATATATATATATATATATATATATATATATATTGCCTTTGTCTAAAGTTTGTTTACCAATCCCTTTGCATCGTGTTTCACTTAGGGCTAAGATGTCCAGACTATATTTCATAAATTCACTCTCCACTTATTGTAACTTCCCAATCTGATTCATGGTACTAACTTTCCAATTACATATTTTCAGTTCTTCTCTATTATTCATATACCGGGAGATTCTTAACACACCGCTACGCCTGGGACTGGGAGCCATTCTGTGATCTTTTCTTCAAATGACTGATTAAATTCATAGAAGATTTTTTGGCTAATCAAAGGATGGCTAGTTCCTGGCTCCTTACTTAAGCAAGTAACCTCTGCCAGTCCCTACTAATTTTAGTAAGATCGACCACCAGGCATTACGAGTAAAAGCCGAAGAGACAGTTTGTCCATCACCCTAAACCCAATCCATCACTCTACTGCCATTGATTTCATCGAGATTTAGGGGCCATTTCTTCCACACCCAAAGCTATCATTACTCCATCATGTTGTTCATCCGCTTATACAACTTATACAAGTATAACCGTTGGCTAACATGAATCGCTAAAATATACCCCCTAGCACGGTAGAATATACAATACTAAGTAGGCTTATGAATCTTTATACAGCTGTAGACCCTATTTTGAAGTAGAGTTAGTTAGGTGGTAAAGTAAGGATGCTGCTAAGCAGTTCTTCATTTCTTCTCACCTTGCTTAATAATCGGTATAATAGGAAGAGATTCATAACAAATCTCTTGTTTCAAAAGTAGAAATGAACATGAACAAATGATTGTTTTCACTTTCCTTAGTTTTTTATAATAATAATAATAAAGATAGGGAAGTGGGGAAAATGGGGAAAGGAAGAGTACCCCAGGCTACAATCCAGTTTATAGGCTTATAGGTCAAAAGCAGGTACTCAGGATGGGAAAGGTTAAGAAAATAGGGAGAAAGAGAAGTACAGAAGAAGACTAACAGAGGGGCAGACCCTTTTGCAATATTAGAGAATTGGTATTATTTGTTTTAGTATTTCCTTAGTTAGTGGAAATTATGAAGCCCTATCCCTAATTTCTGATGACTTGAAATTCTGCAATTCTAATTGTATGATAATTTAGAAAAAAAAACATTAAAATTTCTTATATTTGAATAAGGCAAATATAGTGTAATGGATAGCCTATATATAATCGTCAATTTTTTTTTGTAACACTGTTACTGTTTTTTTTTTCTTTTGTGGAGAGAATCAAAACTATGAAATTATTTGAAATTTTGTTGTATATGAATTTAAAAAAAATACTATATTGGCTAAATTCCACCCTCTCATAATCTTATTTGTATTTTTCTTGAGTAAAACACAGGAACACAAAGTTTTCTTCTCAATACCTTACAAGCAAGAATACTTAATAAGAGAGGAAAAAAATAATAAAAATTCAATAAGTTATTTTTAAAGTTGATTGGTCATGGATTCCTAGTCACGCTGAGTAGCTTTCGTTATGTTTGCTTATTTCTTTGCTTTCACCATACTTGACATTCACCTATAAGGCAGTGTAAGCAATTTCACCTTATATGCTCGGTATCCCCACCCTCTATGTATGGTCCCCCAACAGTACGTTGTACCTCCATCAAATATATTATAATACGCTATCAGTTTTTTTGGTATTTTTCAATGAGTACATTTTACGACTATAACCGGTTTAAAAGATGTGTTCCACTTTACTCATCCTTATCTATGGCTATTTGATTCAGGGGTCACAATCCAACTGTGACAGCAACTCAAATATCGGTCATGGTTCAAGCTTGTCAGGTGTTTTCCTTTTCCAAACACGGAAAATGCTGGAGATGAACACAAGACTACCAAACTGGAGTTAGAAATAAAAGTTAAAAGAGTTACAGCACTTCTAGAAACTTCAACTAATATTCAGAGAGCATACAACATGAAAGACCATAATGGTTTGCAGGTAGCAAGCCATTCTTTACCACTACCGCACTAGATCGTGTCACACTCAAAAGAATATCCATGGTTGTAGGAAGTGTGTAATACTAACACTTCACATGGAACAATGTCGTTTGTCAACCATAAGTAATTCTTAACCTAGTCTATACCTCTAAGCCAGTGTGTTAACTTTCAATGAGTGCCTACAGCTCTACTTTCATGTTCATGACCATCTATAAGCCCACAAACATCCCTTGCCAAGATTTCTGCCACAAAGAATGAAGGTCGTACAAACAATTCTGGCATTACTTCAATGCCAGAGGTCCTGAGATTGCAGTTTTCTCCATATCAAGTTCAACATATAGGTAGATTTTGACCTAGACGCCAAAAACCAAAAAAATCTAGTGCAGGTGTGTCTGCAACTTGTTTCCTGATTTGTTGTATAAGAATAACACTGGTACACCAAGGAAACCACCGATGTAAGCTACAAGAAGAGAAAGCTGAAGATGATACCGTTAATACCAACTGCTCCTGCCCTGCTTTCTAAAACTGCCAGTGATTTAGAACAGGCTTCTCTAGCCCTCTCCACTCACAGTAGGCAGTAGTGGCTTATGTATAAACACTGTAGTTTTGCAGCACAACCTATCATGTTCACTTGATTATCGATAACATTAATTTTTTTTATACTTACACAATATAAACCTTAAGCTTAATGTCAGAAAACATCCCTCATTTTTTAAGAATGAAAATCAAAATCTTCAAATGGAACTGTATGTTTTACAGCAGTGGGGTTTTTGGCCCTTCAGTGCATGCGCAAATTGGAAGCTATATATATTAGTGTGCTACTTTTATAAGCACACATTGAGTATGTGTTGTTTAAGATGTGTATAGCTGGATAACGAAGTACATCTTATCAGCTTTAAAAGTATTTATTTGTTAAAAACAACAGAGTTAAACATCTCCATCACTGGAGGGAGCTGGGTTGGTCAGATGACCAATGCTGGTGAAGTATAGATATGAACTGACTAAATTATCAATATCACAGATATCGTATGCTTAGTTTATATAGCAGTATTGTCACAATCTCGAAGACACCTGCATCCGGTGACGTCACAAACTTTCACACGCTGATGCATGGGTGTTGACGTTTAAGAAAAATGTTATATTGTTGAGGCTGCATTGTGCGTCCTGTTTATGATTTGAATGACTACAGCAGTCCCACGTCTAGCATCTTCATCCAAAATGACATATTACGTCATGTGTTTTAAACATGTAATATTAACTATTACATAAGCTCGGCCAGCTATCTCAATTTTTTCAAAAAATTTAACAACAAGCCAAAACATGTTTACTAGGTGTGACTGGACATATGTATTATTCTTTGTTTAACTTTAGCCATAATCAAACGAGGACGAATGTCCAAATAGGCACATTAAAAAATAATAACAATAATGCATATGAAAAGATATTACCAAAGCAAAGAAAAAAAATGCATGATAAAATAAAGATCATATATATGGTACATTGCTAGCAAATGATTATATGGTACCAAAAAAAAAACTACTGACTTACATATGATTCGGTAACTTGTTAAAGAATAATCGTTACCTTTTGTCAGAAACATAGATTAACATAATACGGTAACTAATAAAAATATTTGTTACCTTGGTAAAAATTCAGTTTTTTAGTGCACAAACACGAATTCCTGGTACGTACACGTACCACGGTTTCGAACTATATATATATATATATATATATATATATATATATATATATATATATATATATATATATATATATATATATATATATATATATAGGGCTGATATATTTTATTAGATGCCCATAGATTCTGTTATATATTTTTTTCTCTTTTCTTTTTAACATTCCGGCTTATATATTTTTATTAGATGCCGAGAGAAAAAATGATTTATATTTTTTTCAAATGTTGTTTTAAATGTATTTTTAACAATGCAATGTAGATAATTTCTTCAATTACATATTACTAGCGTACTAACAGCTTTTCTTACAAACTATTTCCAACAATTTACTCCTTTAGCAAATGAGGTGGGCACTTCAAACGGCTTTAAACTGAATTAAATAAGGAGTATTGTCTGGACAAGGCGAAACATTTCGTTGTAGCTGCCTGCTGTGCCGTAACCTACGCCAAACAAGGATGTTCACGGCGATAAATATCACCACCGTGAGAACCAGACCTGCAAGTAGTATGGGGTGAAGGATTTTCTTATAAGTCGGTGACAGGTGGTCCCTTTCGGTAAACTTCATCAACCGCTTTGCAACCTGTCTGTTATACGGGAGAGGGAGTGCTGGCATTGTAGAGGTCCACGTGAATTCCGCGAAGTAGGCTAGTTCTCTGATGAGTGTCCGTAGACCAGTCACCATGGAATTAGGGGAAGTCCCGATACAACCATCTGCTGCGACGAAGATGTGGGTGAAGGACGTGGATCCGTCAGGGCATGATACATTGAAGCCGTCCTTGTCGTATCGTATCCACGAGCCATTGTTCAGTCTGCAATTGAACTCATTATTGTCAAAGGGATAAAGCTTATCCAGACAATATTCACTTGTATGGGAGAGAGCACCGTCTAGCACTATACTTAACTCGCATGAATCCATTAAGTTTTTATGGAATTCAAATGAGTCAGCTGTACATATTTTTCTATCCATTGCGTCTGAATAGTGAGTTAATTGATTTAAGTCTTTAATGACCGTATATGTTTCCTTGTCTGGGGAAATCAATACGTGTCCTGTCAAACTGGATATTACTGGATTTGAGTGATTCGTCATGAAAGTCGGAAATGGTGATATCCTGTAAGATTGCCAGGCATCAGAAGAATCAAAGGGAATCGTAATCATAATCTTGTTATTATCAACGTTTACTGTAATTAGGCTGTAATAAAATACTAACCTATGTTCGTCTAACAAAGGAACATAGCCTAGTTTATCCCGTCCGTTCTCCAGAATTAACTTTAAGTAATTTATAGGCAACAAATGGGGCGACAGTACACCTTTAGTTGCTAACGTGATAGCTTCTACATAATCCTTGGATTTCTCAATGAAATGTGCAATTCTGTTATGTATGTGATCTATCTTTGAATCATAATACGTTAATGTTGCCAACAAATCCTGTACTTCCACAATCTGAATGATATTATTTGAATGTTCATTTACTAAATCCATAATTTTATTGATTGAAGCTAACTGATTCCTTAGTTCTGACATAATCAATTCATCTTCACGAGTCAAGAACTCAATTTTCTTATTTTGATTACTAATTTTAAGACGATTGGAAATTCCTAAACCTAAACTTGCAACAGACCCAAAGATGTTTAATGCAGCATATAAGGTTGGCCGTAACTCATTTTGGCTTATTATTGTATGAATTCGTTGCAAATCTAAATGTATTCTTTCAAAGAGTTGATTGGGCACAGGATAAGCTCCTAGGCTGACAGGTGTTTTCGTATGCCCTTTGTTTTCCTGACATGTGCGACAATTAGCTATGTGTCTTTTTATATGTGTAAGCATCGTATGCCAATAAAACAATGATTTGGCTTTCTGTGACATTAATGAGAACCCCGGGTGTCCATGTAATGGATTTGAATGCAACCAATTCAGGACAGTGGAAATAGGTGAGATTGGTACTACTACCTGGTCGTTAGTTACATGTGGTGTATTGCGGGTTTTCCTTGTCACAGTCCTACACAGAATATTATCTTTGATTATATAATTCTGCTGCTTATACTTTATATATCCCTTTTCCTTATGATTGCCTTTCAAAGCATTTATAATTGTTTCTATTTTCTGATCTTTTCTTTGCTCAGTCTGTAACAATTCAGCGCTCCAGCCTAAATCTTCTTGTTCAGATATTGTTTTTACAATAGGCATGGATGTTGATATATCTATTAATTCAGCTAAAGGCTCTGTACAAGATGACACGGGGTTGCGTGATAATGCATCCGCAATAATATTTGCTTTCCCAGGTAAATACCCGATTCTTGCGCCAAAATCTTGAATGATCAAATGCCACCGAGTTCGTTTAGGGCTGTGGTTGAAGCCTTTAAAGAACTCTGTTAGTGGTTTATGGTCAGTAAGAACCTTAACGGGATAACCGTAAATTATGAACTTAAAATGCACTAGTGAATTAACAATAGCTAGCCCTTCCTTGTCTATTACTGCATACTTACTTTCAGAAGTTCTCAATTTTCGAGAATAGAAAGCTATCGGGAAAAATTGTTTATCATATTGCTGAAGAAATACCCCTCCTACTCCTAAGTCTGAGGCGTCTGTTGCAATGAAGAATTCCTTACCGAAGTCAGGAAATTTTAAGATAGGAGAACTACACAGTTCGTCTTTCAAAGTATTAAGCGCCTGTTGATGTTGCTCAGACCATATGAAATCTATGCCCTTCTTCGTAAGATCAGTTAAAGGAGCGGCTATTATTGAATAGTTGCGTATAAAACGCCTGTAATATCCACTACAACCCAGAAATTGCTGTATTCCCTTGACATTAGTAGGTATGGGAAAATTACGTATAGCCGACACCTTATCATGGACTACTTTAAGACCTTGGCTTGACACCATGAAACCCAAATATATTAATTCTGTTTTGAAAAATTCACACTTACTAATCTTTACCCTTAAGTTATGTTGTCTTAATCTCTGTAGTACTAGTTCTAACTTACGTAGATGTTCTTCTAAGGTGTTGGAAAAGATTACAAGATCATCCATATAGGCATGCAATATATCCCCTAACAATTCTCCAAACACTATGTTAATCATTCTTGTAAATGTTATAGGAGCACAACGTAAACCAAAAGGCATCCGTAAAAATTCATAATGTCCCCTGGCTGTACTGAAGGCTGTGTATGGGATACTATCTTCTTCTAATGATATCTGGTGAAAGCCTTTAAGTAAGTCCAAACTGGTAAGATATTTATTCTGACCTAACAAAGACAAAATATCGTCAGTACATGGCACTGGAAATCGATCAGGGATCGTTTCCTCGTTTAGACGACGAAAGTCGACGCAGATACGCCATGTTCGATCTTTTTTCGGTACAACTATTAAAGGAAAATTATAAGGGCTGTTTGATTTCCTAATGATTCCTTCTTCTAGCATTTTACCTACTTCATCATTTATTTCATTCTGGAATTTCATAGGGAGTCTGTACGAGGGTACATAGATAATTTTCTGCTTGTCCTTTAACCTTATTTGATGCTCGATCACATCTGTTTTTCCTAAGGATCCATCCGTAGTGGAAAAAACATCATGATATTTAGTTAAAAGTCCAAAAATTTTCTGCTGAATTTCTTCGTCTTGAATGTCTTTATTGATTTTATTTTTAATAGATCGCAAAAGGGATTCATCCGCAACTGATTGAGAGTGATTGATTTCAGCAATGGTAAGAATACGATGTTTATAAACTTCTACATCCAAGATATGTTGATTTTTGTGAATTACTAAAGTGTTATTTAAATGATTACAGACTTCAATATTACATTGTTGATGTGAGCCTACTGTATAAATAGCTTGTGTGACAGACAATCCGTTAGTTTTCAAAGTATCGGAAAGGATTAATATTTCAGATCCCGGTAATGTTTTCTTTATTTGCACTATTAAATTCGAAGGTACGTTTGGTTCGATAGATTGCGTGCAAGATGATATTACGGGTGAACGAGAATTCTGCTGGGTCGCGTATAGTATTTCTTTATTAGTGAGACAAGTTATTGGTTCTTCAATGTACGTTACGGTTACATTTGTCATCTCCTTTTTATCCAAAACTGATTTTAAGGTATTAGAAGACTTATAGAATTTCCCTTTGATATACACGCCGTGCTTGGCAGGGGCTAAGATAATGTTTTGATTTCCCATAGATGGGTATCCTATGATTACAGCTGGATACATATTAATGTTTTTTACAACAACAAATGTATCGGCAAACGTGCGTTTACCGACTCTGAACTGAACATGAGTTATGCCTATGACATTTAATTCATTATTTCCTATACCCGAAAGTCTAATTCCGGATTTTTCAATCGGAAAGTTCGAAAACAACAAATGATGTGTCTTCAAATCCATGATATTACGTGGACAACCAGAGTCAAAAAATAACGTAAAGGATTTGTGTTCTAAATTTACAGCATTTATTTTGAAGTCTTGAAGATCTTTCTCTAATTCTTAGAGTCTAACCGCTGCCACCATTTATTAGTGTGCTACTTTTATAAGCACACATTGAGTATATGTTGTTTAAGATGTGTATAGCTGGATAACGAAGTACATCTTATCAGCTTTAAAAGTATTTATTTGTTAAAAACAACAGAGTTAAACATCTCCATCACTGGAGGGAGCTGGGTTGGTCAGATGACCAATTCTGGTGAAGTATAGATATGAACTGACTAAATTATCGATATCACAGATATCGTATGCTTAGTTTATATAGCAGTTTTGTCACAATCTCGGAAGACACCTGCATCCGGTGACGTCACAAACTTTCACACGCTGATGCATGGGTGTTGACGTTTAAGAAAAATGTTACATTGTTGAGGCTGCATTGTGCGTCCTGTATATGATTTGAATGACTACAGCAAGTCCCACGGCTAGCATCTTCATCCAAAATGACATATTACGTCATGTATTTTAAACATGTAATATTAACTATTACATATACAAGGGGGCAGAGAGAGAGAGAGAGAGAGAGAGAGAGAGAGAGAGAGAGAGAGAGAGCACGGTTGCTCCCACAGCTCCAATCTTGGTATTCTGCTAGAAGGTAGTGACTGACACGGAATAAGTTAAAACTGAACTAAAAAGTAAACTACTTTAGGTCTGGTATCTATGAATATTGTAACTTCATTGACCTGGTGAAATTTATCTTGGAAAATAATCGAGATGATACTCTTAGTGAAATTACAAAATGATAAAATGCATCAAAGGCAAAACGCTACTTTTCAAGAATGAAAATAAAACTTTTCTAAGAAGCCATATGAAATTTAAAAGACTAAATGCACTTTCAGTGCTTTTAATGAAGAAAAGAATTTTTCAGTTCTCATCCAGAGATCGAGGAGAGAATAATCGATCTTCCTGCCCAAATTAAAAAAAAAAAAAAAAAAAAAAAAAAAAGAATTTGTTTTTATATATATAGAATGTGATTTTTTTTTATTTTCTTGTAATATTTAATGAAGTGTAAGAACAAAATATTCTTATACATATTGGTTTCCTTTTGCATAATACCAAAACAAAGGCTAAATTATTCTGGAGCAGCACCCCTACTAATTTTTCATTCGCAACTGAGCTCCCGCGCCGTTAACAGCTTTTCTCTCTCCCGGTGATCTGCTCTAAGTCAAAATCTCATTGCGGTCACTGTAGAGTTTCGCCACCATGTCTGTCTTCTACCTTGAAGACTGGGCATGGAACTTGTATCCAGAAAGAGACCGACACTGCAGGGACCTTTACAACGATCCTGAATGTAACTGCGACTATTGTACATCGTATCGGAGTCAACGTGTTCACCTGTTCAACACTCTAGGCATTCAAACAACTGCCGTGGAAGACAAAACCCTGTATTGCCATCATGTCAGTTGCAGCTACAAGGATTGCAAATTTGCCTCTACCAAGATCCTAAAGCATTATAAGACCAAGAAATCAGCTACCAGGGAAGTGAGTACTCCCCCTCCCAAAAGAAGCAAGAACCCTGAACGTCCTTCACCAGCGCCAGTACTAGCCCCACCTTCACCACTAGTGACTCCAAGGACTGAGAGTTTCATCCTTGTCAGTCTCTACAACTCCAAAACAGTCAGTTGCATCAGCAGCCACCCCTCCCTCGGTGCCCGAGCCCTACAATACCATGGAGACTGAACATGTTGCGACCCAGGGGAACCATCCAGCAGACTGCAACTGCTCTAACTGCCTTATTTAACTCCTACAAGAAGCCTAAACCATTGCAGCAAGCATTCCAGCTTCTCAGCCTGAACCCAGGAGACCACTTCCGAAGTTTAGGCTCTCCAACACTGACAGCTCTACATCCTATGCTGCAGTTGTTGCTATGGCTGCAAAGCCTGGAAAGCAGCTCTCAGCTAAACCCAACCGAAGGGGTGATTTAATCGTCATCCCTAAAGACTTGAAAACTGCAAGATCTCTGCAACAAGAACCTGTTTTGACCCTGTTAGACCCTACCTTGGTTTGGAGGAAGGCAGTTATCACCAGATATCCCACATCGAAGCCTATTTCCATTGCAATTTCCTGCAGTAACATCTACAAGGCAGAATGCTGCAAGAACAGAGAAGATGTCCCTGTCTGGAGGCTTATAGCCACCTTCATAGGTCCAGTGCCTTCATCGCTGGACCTTGAAGTCTGGGGGACGTTCCCAATTGAAGACTACACCCCAGAGACTCTTTGATGCTACCGTTGCCAGCATTATGGCCATCACAGAGAAGAATGTCAAGGCCCTGTCATCTGTGGTGTCTGCAGCCAGCGCCACAACACTGAAATCTGTCTCCAGGCCCACAAGGATGGAAGAGAGACATGCTCCAAGTGCCGTAATTGCTCCAGACTTCATCACGCCTGGAACAAGCGCTGCCCAGAGAGACTTAAGAGGATAGCTGCTATGGAGGACACTAACCCTCCTGAACAACCTAAGCCAGCTTCAATGTCACAGCCTAAAGACCAGCGACCTCCTCGCCAGAGAATACAGTGGGCCCCGGGAGCGACTCAACGTGAAGGATCTTCCTTTGTGCTCGGACACCAATCCTTGGAGGTATGCCGAACACATGCCAATGACAACCGGGAAGATCGTGATATTAGAAAAGTTGGGAGCAATTCCCCTGGAAAACATCGAATTTTGGCCCAAGAAAGATTCTTATCCCGACTGCTATGTCCGTCTTAGGAAGGAACCAGCCTCAAAGGAGGAGACGGAGCCAAAGGAGGTCATAGTTCTTGACCATAGTAAAGCACAGGCGTTACTAGCAGGCTCCATGAAAGAGAGGGGCTTCACGAACTCAAAGGTGCCAGCCTTGAGTAAGAAGCCTCCCTCCTTTGTGGCCTCTCCAACCTGAGCCTTTCCCTTTATGGAAAAGGCAGTGGAGGCAGGGAAATCATGCCCCTGCTTGGAGGAATGCAAGCCGTTATCTCTGACCTAGCCCTTGGACCGTGAAGACTGGAAGGACGTCCACCTTACCTTCTCAGTCGGGAAGCTGGAAGCTGATATTGCTGAACGTCAGTTTGGTGAGGAGCTTCCAAAACTGTCGGACGTTCTCCTGCGCAGAGAGCAAGAGACGAAGGAAAGACTTGCGGCATCGATGTCGTTGCAAACGACATTAGAAACGATGGCAAGTGACCCCAAGAACCAGGACATGTTCATGGTAGTGGCCAAAACCCATCTGGCTATAGTTACGAAGGATCTCTATACCTTTATTAAAGTTAGGAGAGCCTGTAGAGAGTTCGTGTTCGCCTCTGTTGCGATGAGGCACGAACCGAGGAGACCGATATTCTCTTGTATCTGGGGTAAAGAGCTCTTTTCCAATGAAGTGGTTAAAGAGGTAGTAGACAAGGCCACCACAGAGAATAGGAACCTTCTCAAAAAGTGGGGCTTAGATTTTAAGAGAAAGTCTTCTCCAGATGAGGGTTCCCAACCCAAGAAGAAGACAAAAAGGCCTGGGCCATCCTCTTGACTGGCTAAACCCTACCGACAGCAACAACAACAACTTCCTGTGACCGCAGTGCCTCAGATAGTGGCACAACCTCCAACCACGTACCAGCTGGTACCTCAACAAGTGGCGACACAGTCGCCAGTTTTTAACCCAGCCTTCGAAAGGCAGACTTCTTCCTTTCGTGCGAAAGCTAGAGGAACAGCCAGAAGTTCTTCTAGACGCCCTTCAAGAGGAAGGGGCTCCAGGGGAGGACGCGGTCAAGGCAGCAAGGCCTCAGATCCACAACAGCAGAAGTGAGATACTTCCAGTAGGAGGGAGACTACAGCTATTTAGGGATCGCTGGACCTTCGATCCCTGGGCCCACAGCCTAATAAAGAATGGACTAGGTTGGATCTGGAGCAGTCCTCCACCTCAATATCCTCAATTCTTCCAACACTCAACCACCGTTCTGGAAGAATATGTCCTAGAGCTCTTAGACAAAAGAGTAAGTCCATCAATTCCAAGGAAGGCTGTTTTGTGTTCCAAAGAAGGACTCAGAAAAACTCAGAGTCATTCTAGACTTGTCGCCACTCAACAAGTTCATAGTGAACTACAAGTTCAGAAAGCTCACACTTCAACACATAAGGACCCTACTGCCCAAAAGGGCATATGCTGTTTCCATAGACTTGTCTGACGCTTATTGGCACGTTCCAATTAATCGTCACCTCTCTTCCTACCTAGGCTTCAAGTTACATTGATAACTTTACGCCTTCAGAACCATGCCTTTTGGGCTAAACATAGACCCAAGGCTTTTCACGAATTTTGCGAACGCAGCCGTCCATCAATTACGCCTAAAGGGGGTCCCAATAGTAGCCTACTTGGACAACTGGCTGGTGTGGGTAGCATCCAGGACAGAATACATGCAAGCTTCTAACATAATGATCCAGTTCCTAGAACATCTGGGATTCAAGATCAACATAAAAAAGTCTCGACCTTCTCCAGCTCAAAAATTTCAGTGGTTGGGAATCCACTGGAATTTGGAGTCACATCGATTTTTCATTCCTTGGAAGAAGAGGAAAGAAATAGCAGGATCTGTCAAGAGACTATTGAAATCCAAACGGATATCAAGACGCGAGCAGGAGAGAGTGCTGGGCTCTCTACAGTTTGCTTTGATAACAGACCCAGTGCTGAGAGCATAGCTAAAGGATGTAACAGGAGTCTGGAGAAAATACGCATCAAACGCGCGAAGAGATCTAATAAGACTTCTACCGACTCGACTGCGAACGCTTCTCAAGCCGTGGTCAAATGCCAAGCAGTTGAAGAGATCAATACTTCTTCAAACTCCTCCCCCGTCAGTAACTATCCACACAGACGCCTCAAAAGAAGGCTGGGGAGGTCACTCTCATCAGAAGAGAGACCAAGGAGCTTGGTCCAATCTTTTCAAGCCTTTTCACATCAACTTTCTAGAAGCCATGGCAGTTCTTCTGACACTAAAGAAAGTATCTCCTCGCCACTCGACCCACATAAGACTGGTTCTAGACAGCGAGGTGGTAGTGAGATGCCTGAATCAGCAAGGGTCAAAGTCATCTCAAATCAACCAAGTGATGTTGGCCATATTCCGTTTGGCGGAATGGAAGAAATGGCACCTGTCAGCAGTTCACATTCAAGGGCTCCTCAATGTGACAGCGGACACTCTATCCAGGTTTACACCTATAGAGTCAGAATGGTCCCTTGACGCAGGATCGTTCTCCTTCATCTCGTGCCAAGTTCCGGAGCTGCAGATAGACCTCTTTGCGACGATAGACAACAAGAAAATAGATTGTTACGTGTCCCCATAGAGGATCCGCTAGCGGAGACAGGGGACGCTATGTCCCTAGACTGGAACAGATGGTCCAATATTTATCTGTTCCTCCGCACAACCTCTTTTTGAAGGTTCTCGATAAGCTGAGATCCTTCAAAGGGAAAGCAGCAGTAGTGGCCCACAAGTGGCCAAATAGCATGTGGTTCCCTCTGGCATTGGAACTACGACTAAAATTCTTACCGTTACCGGATCCATCCCTGTCTCAGCGAGTACAAAAGTCAACTGTCTTTGCTCCATCACAGAAAACACAGAACCTACATCTCGTGATTCTCTCTCCTTAGCGACGAGGAAAAGATTCGGTGTTAAAAAGTCAGTTTAGACTTTTGGAGGAAACCAAAAGACATTATGAGGCTTCAGGGAAGAAATAGCTATCCTTTGTCAAGGTGAAGACACTAAAACAATCCCGGCAGATTCCTATTTATCATTCTTCTTTCACCTTCATGAGCAAGGTTTAGCAGCCAACACAATTCTATTGTTCAAGCCTGCTTTGACAAGTCAGATATCATATGCCTTACAGGTCAACCTTTCTAAAGATGTTCTTAATGAACTACGAAGGCCCATGCTGGGCTTAGGCCTTCAGCACTTCCAAAGACCCTTTGCATGGTCATTAGATATGATTCTTTATTGTGTATAAATAATGAACAATGAGGAATGTGCTTAGAAGGTTTTTAATTTAAGTCATATTTCTGTTTGTACTCGCTTTGGGGGCCAGAGTTAGTGAAATAGTGGCTCTCTCTAGAGAGGATGGCCACGTCCAGTTCTTGGAGGGAGAACTGAATCTATATACAGACTCAACGTTTCTTTCCAGGAACAAGCTACCCACCAACAGGTGGGGTCCTTAGAGAATCTGCCCTCTGAAGGAAGATACATCTCTATGTCCAGTGGAGTGCCAAAAGGTCTATCTTCATAGAACTTAAGACTTTATGGGAGGACAACTGTTCAGAAGAGAAACCCTGGGTTCAAAGTTATCTATAACTAAGGGTGAAATTCACCCATGTTATTTGCAGAACAGATCCAGACAGTACACCCGTTAGTCATGATCCGAGGAAAATTGCCTCTTCCATAAAATTTCTTCAATTATATGGACTTTGAACATCCTTGTTTGCACTCCAGCTGGTAGTCATCCAAGGCGTTCTTTATGCACTATGGGAAGCAAGTGGAGCAACTTAAGAGATCTGTGGTACCAGCAGGTAGAATTCTTTAACCTTCTGTTTTAAGTCTGCGAGGAACAGGGTAATTAATTTGGGACGATTAATTAAGAGGGTGCGTGTGTAGTCACTGTATGTTACTACAGACTGAGCGATAGGCCACGAAAGTGTCCTTACGAACTGTTCCATTGACGTCGGTGAACTATAGCATAATACGGACACTTGTGCAAAGCGTTTTTTACGCTAGTGTAAATAAACAGTATACAGACTATATCATTATCGTTAATAATTCAATTGAAGTGGCAAATCTGTTTCCTAGTAGACAAAACAATATTTTCTGTTGACTGTTTTTCTTTATGGTTTAACGCATATCATCCACATTTTATAAATTTTATAAATGTTGATCTGATATGTACGTTTGTTAAATCTTAATAAACTAGTTCATAGTGAACCCTGCGTCTTATTCGCCCACACTCATTTTATTAGGAATGTACTGAGCATTAAGATTGAAATATTGATATTTTTATCATGGTATGTCTTTCAAAACTGTTCCCTGATTCAAGCAAAAGTCCATTCACTCTATCCCTTCCTTAGAAGGGTTGACGTGGTACCCTAACAGGATAGTGGCAAAGAGACAAAATCTGTTCCTATGTGGATACAACCATTATCCAATAGTTAATAAGAGTAGTCACATAGGGGAAGGTGTCAAAAATTCATACTGACATTGGTGACTCTTATACAAACTTTGCTTTATATTGTATAGGGTAAGACCCCTATAAAAGCTTGTCATTTTGTCATCCATAGTTACTATGTACTCCTCGAGGCTTTTTCCAGAGTCTAGTACGACTCTTCCATGTAAGGGGCAGGAAGCACTAACATAGTTCATGCTTACATGAAATGATGTATGACGGTAACATCATAGGTCTCTAGGTCTAGACGGACCAGGAAAATACTTTCTTGAGAGTACGGCACCAATTGAGAATCCACAGATACAGTAATGTTTTGGTAAACTTCCATCAGGACGACATGGCCTGAGCCCAAAAAACGGATTTTGAACGAAGCGAAAAATCTATTTTTGGGTGAGGTAGCCATGTCATCCTGATGGACCCAGCCTTCCTTTTATTGTAAAAGGGCTTATTGACCCCTCCCTATAGTACAGTATCTGTAGCACCTCGTATATCGCTACAAGGAATAAAGAAGGCACTACCACCTTCATCAGATACACACTGGAAGCGGGATAGGAGAGATGCCTTATGAGCGGCTCTCTTTTCATTCTCGTTTCAGATTCTTGTCACTATACCCCCTCGAAGCATTAATACTGTTCGGTGTGAAGATAGCTATCTGATGTGTGTCAAGAATACGTCCTCTGATATTATGCAATATCCCTGTGAGATTACTTAGGGATATTCGCTCCAGGAGTTAGGATTCTGGATACCTTAATATAAAATTCTCTGGGAATATCACTGTAGTCAAATATACCCTAGGAAGCTACCTATTAGCAACTTCCATCAGGACGACATGGCTACCTCACCCAAAAATAGATTTTTCGCTTCGCTCAAAATCCGTATATATATATATATATATATATATATATATATATATATATATATATATACACACATATATATATATATATATATATATATATATATATATATATATATATATATATATATATATATATATATATATATATATCTACTATTATTTACTATGGAATAACCCTAGTTGAAAAGAAAGCCCAAGGACCCAAAACCAGAAAACTGCCCAATGAGGAAATAAAACAGTATTAGAGTAACAACATTAGAATAGATTTTTTATATAAAATTATAAAAGATTTTAATTAATAAAAAAAAAATAGATATGATAGTGTTCCCGAGAATACCTCTTATCAGGAAAACTAATTGAAAGACAATGGAAGACCTTGGTACTGAGTATATGACTCTACCCAATACTAGAAAATAATGGTTTGATTTTAGTTTGGCCTTGTCATTAAAGAGCTGCTTCTTTTGGCTAAAGAGTCATTTCTACCCTTACCAAGAAGAAAATATCAGCTGAAAAATTACAGTGCAGTAATTATCCATTTCAGTGAAGTAGAATTGTTTGGTATCCTCAGTGTTATCATGCATTTGAGGACAGAGGATAATGGGTGATGAATAGGCCAACCTATTCGGAGTTTGTGTAGGCAAGGGAAAAGTGAGCTGTGACCAGAGAGACCGATTTAAAGTAGTACTGTCTAACCAGTCAAAGATCCCAGTAACTCTCTAGCAGTAGTATATCAACAGGTGGCTGGTGCACTGGCCAACCTACTGTCTATACAGATATATAATGGATTTGGATATAGGAAAAATCTCTTATGGGGTGTGATAGCCAAACTGTCCTTATGGATGTCCCTCAAAGGCAGCTTTCTACTATAGATATGTCTGTGATTGATATACTAGAGAATTTAACCTAAGAAAAATTATAGGGTTCTTTCCCCTGGAGCGAATATCCTGAGAGATATTTTGTATATAACAGGGATATGTAAAAAATAAGCCCCGGCTGTCCTTTCACGAATAAAGTTAACCTTGTCTCGATGGATATGAGATAAGACTGGATACGTGGGCAAGAGAGCCATTACAACTTCTACAAATACGCTCCTTGGATTACCATTCCTTCTTGCAGTGCCATCTTGATGTTTAATTGGAGTTTTCTTTGTGTTTTCAAAGCTTTTTATTTTGAGTGATATTGTGATCATGGATGCTTTTGCTTCTTCCTCATCGGCCAAGTTAAGTACCATTTCCTTTTGTGTTGGTGAATTTCACGTCTCCAAGCAGTTATTTTTATGATGAGCATGCTTTCATTGCCCGCGTCTGCCGTATGGTCAGTGCTGGCAACTCTTGTATTCAATAACTAAGAAATGCTTAGTTATTTTGGTATAGTATTGTAAAATGTGTTTTGAATTATTTTTTATTATGTTTGTGGTATGATTACGGGGTCTACCACTCTTTTACTATAGTCTGCAGGTGCATATTTTATCAGTCTTGACTTAGGCTGACTCTGCCCTGGCCGTCAGCCATAACTGGAGAATATGTACTTGTGCACCATCAACTTCTATCACTAAACCTTACTGGTTTCGTTAGGCTGCACATCCTACTATGCCATTGATGCGTTATAGTGGGGAGCTGCTGACCTGAAAGTCCTTCTGGGAGCATTGGATAGTGTTTTACAGTTGTACAAGGGTAACTGTTTTTTATCATCCACTTAGCCTGTGTGTTTGGACAGGTATCACGGGTATTTGTTCCCTGTGTCAACTTCTTGTCCATCCATAGGAAAACTTTACCTTGCTGATAGGTAAACCTCTCTTTAGTGCCACCTTACCCATCCCTAGGCTTCCTTCTTAGTTTTTGTTATGCTGGAGGCAGGAAATCGGGATGGGAAGGAATAAGGAAAAGGGAAAAAGGGAAGTACAGGAGAAGAATAAGAGAGAGGGGCAGACCCTCGTGCGCTATTAGGTAAGATTGGTAGCCACCTGAAGGTACAGATGACTGAGATTTAAAAAAGGAAAAACAGACAGGGAGAGGAAGAGTTTTTTGGCTCCTGCAATATCTAGACCTGTTGCAAGGAGTATGTCTCTCTGGACACTATTTGATGATTAGAAAAAATTATGATGGTTGAAATGTTATGATGCGTAGTCCAAAGGCATCGGTAGAGAATAGAACAATTGAAAAATTGTTATGAAATGAATATAAAAGAAAAGCATGAATAGATGTAACATATAATATGGATTCTTATTTGCAAAGGAAAATTCAGTCAGTAAAAGTATCATTATAACATGAAGTTTGATTCTTTGAGGTCGCGTTGTCTGTGATAGAATGAGTTTTAATTCAGATTAAAAGACTTGTTAATCTCGAACCCAGGTAATCAATAGTCTTTCTCCATCAACTGATTTCCTTCTCTCATCTACTGACTTTCCTCTCTCGCCCACTGACTTTCTTCTCCCATCCACTGACTTGCTTCTCTCGTCCACTGACTTTCTCCTCTCATCCATTGGCTTTTTTCTCTCATCCACTGAATTTATTCTTTCATCCACTGACTTTCTTCTCTTATCCACGGACTTTCTTCTCTCATCCACTGAATTTCTTCTTTCATCCATTAACTTTTTCTTTCATCCACTGACTATTTTCTTTCATCCATTGACTTTCTTCTCTCAATCAATGAATTTCTTCTCTCATCCACAGAATTTCTTCTCTCCTCCACTGGCTTTTTTCTTTCGCCCACTGACTTTCTTCTCTCATCCACTGACCTCTTTCTTTCATCCACTGACTTTCTTCTCTTGTCCACTGACAGACTTTCGCCTCTCATCCAGTGAATTTCTTATCTCATCCACTGAATTTCTTCTCACGCCCACTGACTTTCTTTTTTTATTCACTTAATTTCTTGTTTCATGTATTAATTTTCTACAGTCTTCCACTGACTATCTTCTCTCATCCACTAAATTTCTTGACTCATTCTGTGAATTTCTTCTCTCATTCACTGAATTTCCTCTTTCATCTATTGAGTTTCTTCTCTTATTCACTGACTTTATTCTCTCATCTGCTGAATTTTTTCTCTTATTCAGTGAATTTCTTCTCTCATCCACTGAATTTCTTCTTTCAACCATTAACTTTCTTCTTTCATCCAGTGACTATCTTCTCTCATTCAGTGACTTTCTTCTCTCATTCAGTGAATTTCTTCTCTCAACCACTGAATTTCTTTTCTTGCCCACTCACTTTCCTCTCTCATCCGCTGACCTCTTTCTTTCATCCACAGACTTTTTTCTCTCCTCCACTGACTTTCTTCTCTCATCCACTGAATTTCTTCTTTCATCCATTTATTTTTGTCTCTTATCCACTGACTTTCTTCTCTCATCCACTGAATTTCTTCTCTTATTCACTGAATTTCTTCTTTCATCCGATAACTTTCTTCTTTCATCCACTGATTATCTTCTCTAACCCGCTGACTTTCTTCTCTCATTCAGTGGATTTCTTCTCTCATCCACTGAATTTATTCTCTCCTCCACTGGCTTTCTCCTCTCGCCCACTGACTTTCCTCTCTCATCTGCTGACCTATTTCTGTCATCCACTGACTTTCTTCTCTCGTCCACTGACTTTCTCCTCTCATCCATTGCCTTTTTTCTTTCATCCACTGAATTTAATCTTTCATCCATTGACTTTCTCTTCTTATCCACGGACTTTCTTCTCTCCTCCACTGAATTTCTTCTTTCATCCTCTGACTATTTTCTTTCAGCCATTTACTTTCTTCTCTCATTCAATGAATTTCTTCTCCCATCCACAGAATTTCTTATATCCTCTACTGGCTTTCTTCTCTCATCCACTGACCTCTTTCTTTCATCCACTGACTTTTTTCTCTCGTCCACTGACTTTCTCCTCTCATCCAGTGAATTTTTTATCTCATCCACTGAATTTTTTCCCACACCCACTGACTTTCTTCGGTGCTACTATAGTGTGAGGTCTACCGCCATATGACGCCTACCCAGGTAGAGGGTGAGGTCTACCGCGTGACCAGCGTCCCAGAGCCCCGCACCTAACCATAAAAAAACGTGACCTGTCCACGTGAACTGCCCATATAAAAGGAAGCAAATGGAGCTCCTAAATCTTGCTACTGGTCGACCAAGGGAATGGCCCATGCCAACGAGAACTATTGGCTATAATCTACAGTAAGCAAACAAGCATACTCCTACATAAGGATGCTAAAACGATGATTCTGTTGGTCGTCAGCTGTTCCAGTCTCATCTTGATCATTTTTTGCTGGAAGGAGATGAGAAGAAATTCCAATGACCTATTTGTGTCATTCTTAGAATATGTATGAAGTGTGTATCGCTAGGATAAATGTACGGAAATATATGATAACATGTTTGATGTACGAAGAGTGTATCGCTAGAATAAATGTCTGGAAATATATGATAACATGTTTATTTTTACT
Source organism: Palaemon carinicauda (assembly GCF_036898095.1). Lineage (NCBI taxonomy): Eukaryota > Metazoa > Arthropoda > Malacostraca > Decapoda > Palaemonidae > Palaemon > Palaemon carinicauda. The sequence continues at coordinate 16,592,626 of NC_090758.1, forward strand.
TTTATTCATTTTTTTAATGTAATCAGAAATCCAATTAACTATTTCAGGTATTTCTAAGATATGTTTAAATTAAGTGTTTGTTGCTTAAATAAATGTATGAAATGTGTTTTATCTATGAGGGACGGATAAATCAGCAGTAGACCTCACGCTATAGTACTAACGGGAGGTAGATCTCACGCTATAGTGTGGTAGACCTCACGCTATAGTAGCACCCTTTCTTCTCTCATTCACTGACTTTCTTTTTTCATCTGCTGACTTTTTTCTTTCATCCATTGGTTTTCTTCTTTGATCCATCGCCTTTGATCTCTCATTCACTGAATTTCTTCTCTCAACCACTGACTTTCTTCCTTCATCCATTGGATTTTTCCTTTCATCAACTGACTTTCTTCTTTCATCCATTGACTTTTTTCTCTCATCTACTGGCTTCCTTTCTCATCCACAGACTTTCTTCTTTCATCCACTTACTTTCTTCTGTTATTGTCATTAACTAACTCCTACACAGACAGCACAGCTTCCATACTTTACTTTTAGGTACATTGTAGGTACTACTACTACTCTCTCATATCTCATAAAGCTCTTTGAGACAATCAGACAGTACTAGCATACCTATCATGTTTGCATATACTTGCCAGGTGGTGTGATGAAAGAAAAAAGAATTGAGAGAAGTAAAGAGTAAACAGTACAAAATTATGAAAGGAGTGTGTGAACACGTTGAACCCTCACCTTACTAGCGGCTGATGGCAAAAACAGCAAGATGGCCAATGGAAATTAGAATAGAGTATAAAAAGGCGATGCTTCTTCATTACATCAGAACATCAGATGACAGACGAATAGATAAGGAGGTGGTTGGAGACCAAATAAGGGAACCCTTTAGGGAATCTCTGGGAAAATCTATAAGAAAAACATGCCTAAGTAAGATAATAGAATTGAAGAAATAAGAAAGTATCAAAAGTCAGAGCCAAAAAAATATAAGAAGTAAATTGGCAAACGAAATTATAAGAAAAATCGAAGAAAAGAAAGCAGATATGACCAAAGTGAGGTTTGTGAATAGCAATGGCTGGAGACTACATAAGAGAGCTTTACAGTAGGGAGGCAATAATAGTTATGGAAATAAACTTCAATATGGTTGAATTAAAAGAAAAATATATATTCGGGAATAATAAAGATAGGTTTTGTGTGTTGTGCAGCGAGGCAGATGATACTAGGGAGCATATGTTTTGCTGTAATTAATGAGAAAATTTAGAAGCAATGGCATAAAATTAGGCAATTTAGAAACACCAACTTAATATGTTGTTTGTTATATTAGAAAGGCCATTGAAGTTAAAAGTAAAAGTATGTAAGCTGTGTTGTATGTATAGAAGGTAACTAATGATAAAGAATTTTCGGTACTGTTTTACAGATTATCAATTCGAACAGAAAATATATAGATTTTCCAATGACAAATAACGTGATTTCCCCAAATTTGACCTTCATTTCAATTGCAAACAAACAGAACAACCAGTTCGACTAAATTCGAGTAGCAGAACTGGTTGTTGTTGTTGCGGTTGAAATGAAAGTGAAAACTGGTTGATTCCTGTTATTTACTACAGGAAAAAAATATATTTTCTGTTAAAATATTTAAATGTAATGGCTCTCTTTCCAATTCAGGCTCATTTCACTCACAAGTACTGGCAAACAGTACTGTTGAGCTGCGCACGCTAACATTAGCAATGTTACGATAATTACGTTAACATTGGCAATACTAAATATAATGGTTCTGGTTCCGCCACTGGCTTGCTTAGCTCACAGGAAAATAAAACATCAAGCTCGTATGTACTGGCAAGCGGTAATGTTGTGCTGCAGATGCTCAGAAACTAGTAGAACTAATACATTAAAATCAAAGAAATTAATGACTTACTTTTATGACCAGGGCGACGAAATTTGTCGGTCACCGGAGTGTTGTGACTGTGACGTCTTAACTTCTGTATATCCACATTGCTGTCTCTTTGTCTTATCTATCTTAAAAGTTGGGTTATTACATTATGAGATTTAAGCAAATTATCAACATTGGATGATATGTCAAAGAATTCCCCTACATGCTTTAAAGTATGGAATACTGCAGTCGTTACAAGTTTCTATAACTTCCATCGTAAAATACGCAAAAAGACTCCACTTGAACTATCAAAGACCTGACTTGAACAAAGGTTTCCATGGATAAGGGTTTGTTGGAAGGTGGGAGTTGGGAAATATTAACCCTGGATAGGTACGCTCCTCGGACACCCCTTTAAGGGTATACTCGGACGCGAACGACCCCGACGCCAAAAAAAATTCTTGAAAAATCAGTTTTCGCAGTAACCTCCTTTTTTCTTTTGCCAAAAAAAACTTCAATGAATGCTTAAAACAACTGTAAAGATAAATACTACTCATCCGCAGAAAAACTATTTATTATAAATATTTTAAAAAATTAAGTAGAAAAAAAAGACCTGACATAAAAATTCATAAAAAAAAGTTTATACATATAGACACAAATCCTTTTAGGAATTGATTCTTGAATGTTTAGGACACATCTTGATGTATTTTGGATGAAGTCAGACCCATGGAGGTGAAGATCTGAAATGAGAAAAAAAGGGTAACTTTTTTTGGCCAAAAAAATTTGTCCAAATTTCATGAATTTTTTTGGGTACCCAAATGAAATAGGAAGTGGCTATTTTTTTTAGGGAATAAACATATGTTATCCTAAAATAGAAATATGTAAAAAAATCTTCTTTATTTTGTAAATTACATTTATATCAGGGGCCATATCTAAAGGTAATTTTTTGAGTACTTAGAAATTTTATAAAAAAAATACATATATTTAATATACAATATGATATTTATGCAGGTAAGAATATACCAAAATATCACAAATTTTATAGGGAACAAGAATATATATAGATAGGGCAGCTTACGCTTCGGATATGTCCACAAAATGGCCGCCAACCACACTGACTCAGACTCCCTAATCTGCCACTTGAAATGTAGGAAGGGTATGTCAATTTCAAGGTGTTATTTACTATTCTAATTATTATTGGATATGCATAAAAATTGTATGGTGGGTTGCTGGATAATTGTCGACTATTTTACGACTATAAAATTAAAATTCTGACCCAAAAAAATTTTTTTGAAGGGAAATAAAATCGAAAAAAAAAATGTAAAACAATATAATATTTTAGCTAAAAAAATTTGATGATATTCAATCAAAAAAAAAGTAAACAAAATTTTCCGACAAATAAACATCTAGAGGAATCATTACTCTGTGATAGTTCCTTAGTACGTAGTAATTTTGAAAGAATTGGGAAAAAACGAAAAAATGGCAATCACCGGAAAATCGAACACATACCTATATATACGCCATATCTGGCTAAAAAAAAAGATAGGCATGGGTAGCCAGATCATCTAGAAACACTTTCCAACACTATAAAAATATAAGTTTTGCGACACTACTTGCCAATTCCTTACGGTAACATGACTAAGCAAAAAAATGCAAAAACAAATAAAAAGGGGCACTCGCGGAAAAATGCCCAACATTCTAATATACGGCATCTCAGATAAAAAAACAAGACATGCACGTGTTAGCCCAACCATCAATGGCTAACATTCTAATATACGGCATTTCAGAAAAAAAAAATTCAGCCACGTGCTAGGCAAACCATCAAGGCACATTTTCCGACAAATAAACATCTAAATGAATAATTACTCTGTGATAGTTCCTTAGTACGTAGTAATTTTGAAAGAAATGGGAAAAAACAAAAAAATGGCAATCACAGGAAAATCGAACACATACCTATATATACGCCATATCTGTCTAAAAAAAGAAGATAGGCATGGGTAGCCAGATCATCTAGAAACACTTTCCAACACTATAAAACTATAAGTTTTGCGACACTACTTGCCAATTCCTTACGGTAACATGACTAAGCAAAAAAATGCAAAACAAATAAAAAGGGGCACTCGTGGAAGAATGGCCATTCTAATATACGGCATTTCAGAAAAAAAAAATTTCAGCCACGTGCTAGGCAAACCATCAAGGCACATTTTCCGACAAATAAACATATAAATGAAATATTACTCTGTGATAGTTCCTTAGTACGTAGTAATTTTGAAAGAAATGGGAAAAAACGAAAAAATGGCAATCACAGGAAAATCGAACACATACTTATATATACGCCATATCTGGCTAAAAAAAAAAATAGGCATGGGTAGCCAGATCATCTAGAAACACTTTCCAACACTATAAAAATATAAGTTTTGCGACACTACTTGCCAATTCCTTACGGTAACATGACTAAGCAAAAAAATGCAAAACAAATAAAAAGGGGCACTCGCGGAAAAATGCCCAACATTCTAATATACGGCATCTCAGATAAAAAAACAAGACATGCACGTGTTAGCCCAACCATCAAGGCACACTTTCTAACACATAAACATGAAAAAAAAATCAATAATATACGGCAATTCCTTACTACGTAGTAAATTTTTACAAATATTGAAAAAAAACAGAAATTGGCAACCGCAGTTAAATACCCAATATACCAATAACTACGTCGTATCTGACAAAAACAAAATCACGCATGGGTAGCCAGATCATCTAGACACACTTTCCAACACTAAAAAAGCAAAAGTTTTACGATACTATTTGGCAATATCTTACGGAAAAATGACTTGGCAAAAAAATGAAAAAAAATGAAAAAGGGACACTCACGGTAAAATGCCCGACATTCTAATATACGGCATCTCAGATAAAAAAAAAGACATGCACGTGTTAGCCCAACCATCAAGGCACACTTTCTAACACATAAACATGAAAAAAAAATGAATAATATACGGCAATTCCTTACTACGTAGTAATTTTTACAAATATTGAAAAAAAAAACAGAAATTGGTAACCGCAGTTAAATACCCAATATACCAATAACTACGTCGTATCTGACAAAAACAAAGTTATGCATGGGTAGCCAGATTATCTAGACACACTTTCCAACACTAAACAAGCAAAAGTTTTACGACCCTATTTGGCAATATCTTACGGAAAAATGACTTGGCAAAAAAATGAAAAAAAATAAAAAAGGGGCACTCGCGGTAAAATGGTCCTCGTGGTGATGAACGACATTTTAACTAAAAAAAAAATCTTGCACATGGTAGCCAAACAATCCACCAAGACTTTCCACAACTGATAACCTATACAAGTTGCACCATTCTACGACAATTTCATAATACGTAATAACTTTGATAATTATGCAAACTACCTTAGAAGGGTAAACTCGGTCGCGCTCGACCCCGACGCGTCTCAGAAATCGGGGAAGGAGTACAGCTACAGCAATGCACATCTGGACACTACTAGAGCGTGAAGGGGAGACACCTCCTGCAGGTCGATCACCCACAAATTCAGTCACGGGGGTGAGTCACGTGAGAAAAACCTGTTTTTTTTTTGACGCTCGGGGTCGCAAACGACCCATCGTACCTATCCAGGGTTAACCCCCTTGTGCCAACTTTCCATACGTATGGGTTCGTGATTGGTTAACAGAAAAACAACGGAGTCTAGAGAGTAAACATGAATGAACTAGAATGGAAAACTTGTCCAAAGCAAGTATTTATGTGAAATTTGGGCGTGAAAAGGTAATAACAAGATGTATAAAAGTAATATAGAATGAGAAAATGGAATGTATGATAAATAATATTTAACAGAAATATAAAAGAGGTAATTTTATAAGATATCGGGTAATAAACGTGTAATTCAAGGGTCAGACGTATTATGCATATGTGGGTATTATATACATGAAAGGAGTGGTATAGCTGTACTGGATCAAATGAAGTACTTGAATATACCGGATGAAGTCGAATGCTTAAATACGGCAGGTAAAATGACGTAGGGGTAAAATGGGGAGGGGTTATAAGAGAAGATGTAGTCCTATTGGTGGAGGCGGAGTTTAAGCGCAGAAGGTCGAAAACTGCTACGTACAAACGAACGAACGAGAGCTACTACAACCGACCCATAGAATGCAAACAAATAAACAAAAAATATACCGTTAGTATAGGATATAGATTAGTGTATTTTTTCATCGGTTTATTATACATCCAAAAAGGTAATGTATAGAGAAGAAAAGGCTTGTTTTACCAATGTATACCATTTAGCCTACCTTGTATTCTATAGACCTTGCCTAGCATGTTCTCTCCACCCATAACCCGGAGTTCCCACTGTGGTCTCCCATTATCGGTGGATATATATATATATATATATATATATATATATATATATATATATATATATATATATATATATATATATATATATATATATATATATTTCTCAAACTATTCATTTACGACAGGAACGAGTATCATTTTCGAAGAGAACATACTTTTTTCTACAGGTAATACTAGATTTTTCCCTAGGTTACATTACCCTGTAATACAGTACAAAAACTCCAAATTTTCTGCAGATTGCACCAATTTACTGCACCTACTACGCTCCTATAATAATGGGCCCCCAATCATAGTGTTTTGGAGAGAGCAACGATGAACCTGAAATCATTGTAAGAGACAAATCCATGAGATGAGATATTATCCTTTTATTAGTATCTAACGAAAGGGCTAAGCTGAACAATTTTGAAAACTCCTATCGGGAAGAGTGGTATACTCTTTTTTCCTTCAAAGATTTCAAACAATTGTAACTCGAAAACAGTGTTGCTACCTTTTTTTATTTCACAAAATCGGATTTTCCACTGAAAAAAAAAATCTTTAGAAATCTGTAGGTACTTATATGATTATCTTGACAAATCTGTTGATGTCATTATTGCTATTGAATTCCTTTTTACATTATATGAACAACTTACTTGGATCAACATGAATATTTCTAAGGTTTAATAACAAACAAGCCACATAAAGCGGTTTTACTTTACTTTGATGGCTGCTTTTCCAGTCCCATACAGCAGGAGAACCCAATTCTCCACAGGACCTCCGCAGTCGGTTTATCTTGTTCGTTCAGAGTATTTATCGTTTCAGATCATGTGTTGTTTACAAAGGATATTTTTTTTTTTTTCCGTAGATTTTATTTCTATATATTTAAAGCTTGTTACACTAATTCTTTTCAACGGTTTGAGATTTGAGTAACTTTTATGAATAAAGAGTCCGACACCCCCACCAGACCTACCTTCTCTCGGTATGTGAGAGAAGGCATGTGTGGGGGGCGTCATTCTACCATGTTTCAGATAATGCTAGCATATCCAAATATTTCTCGTCTATCAACTCTCAAACTTAAACAGTCTTACTACCTACAGATTGTATAATTACATAGCCACAGTTTGTGACATCCGTAGTAACCATGATCAGTATTTTCCGCTATTCTATTCAATTTCAAGTTATAAGCTTTACAGTCTCTAGAATTTACTGTGTGGTCACTAGGTTTGTTTAATTTTGTGCAGTTTATACACTTTGACACTTGCAAATTACACTCCCTGGTAGAATGTCTCCCTGAACATTTCACGCAGACATTATTATCATTCTTAGACTTGCAATCTTTTTCAAAATGTCCATACCTCTGATAGTGGTAGCAGATGATCACGTGGTACATATCACATATGTTATAGATACCCCCTCGTAACGAAACATTGTCCCCATTATCATGAATAGCCTTCTGAACTTCAGGATCATATTTTCAGCACATAGTGGGTGCCCCTCCCCCCCCCCCCCCCCGCCAAGGAATTTTTCTTCAGGACTACACTTATCTTTTATTCTATATTTTGGATTTAATCCAGGCCGCGAATTCTTTGAATCAAAGCATTTACTATATCATCTTCATCATTGTATACATTGCATATCATTATTTTAGTTTTCTCATTTTTCTTGTTTCGGTGCCAGCCTACAATGTCTGAACTGTGTATGCCGCCTCTTCTCTGATCAATCATATTGTTTGTAAAGTTTACAACATTTCCATTTGCACTTGACATTGTGTTAAGTATAGGAATGTCTTTAAGTGCTTGTTCAACGTCACGTTTTATTTCAGTAATTTTAGTCGTTGTAGTAGTTGATTTAATTATCAACAGAATTTTTTCCTTAACTTAATCAGCAAATGTCGGTTTCTCCGATTTTGGGTCTATCAATGTTTGAAGTGTTGCTTTAATTGATTTCTTATTCATGGGAAATGTGTTGTTGTTGGGGTATTAAAGCCAGGGAAGTGTGTCGACATTCTCATTGAGATTGGTCGTCTTGGTGGAATTAGCCTTATAGTGTATTTCTATGCTAAATGGCATAGAAATACAGTGTAAAGTATCTTCAAACTTAATATCAATCGTGACAAAAAAAAAAAATCCTTGTTTGTTATAACCAAACTAAAGCTCCTTATGAGTAATAGGTAAATTAGTGGAATGGGTGGAAGTGTCATCTAGGTGATTGAGGGATTTCTCGTTTTCCAATCTCCCAGTTAAAATAAAAACAAATATCTTTTGTGGTCTAGACTTCTCAGGAAGTAAATCCCATACTTCATATGCTTCACAGATCTGAAGAATAATTAGGTGGAAAAAAGTGAAAAGATATAGATTGATGAATACATGAGAAGATATGAATATAGTGGATAAAATAGATTTGGAGGACAAGAAAATAAAAAAAATATAGAACACGAAATTGAGAAAATAAAAAATGGTTGACTTTAAAAAAGAAGAGTGGTAATTAAAATGGAACATAGAAACCGATTCGACAAAAGTATCCTGACTTTGGGAGACTTTTAATGTACAGTACATTAGATAATGCTTGGGACATTTTCCATCTAAATAATCAGTTTACAAGCATAATACTGTAGATACTTTACTGTTAAGGGTGCCAAAATAAAAAAAATAAATAAATAAAAAAAAAATCTCTACTTAAGTTTGTGCGGATAAACGGAACTACCTCCAGCATTGGCAAGTTCACTCAGAATTAGCAGGTTTGCAAATCAGCAGGCAAGGATTGGCTCAAGTATACTAGAGGGGACTTTCATTACTTTTTTACTCATTGAAATATCCCTCAACCTAAGATACATTAACCTAACTTTACCTACTTTGGCAAGTCACTGTGGTCTACATTACAGCCCATACATCAACCAATAGGAAGAAAAACACGATGGAGAAGGCTTTAACGGTTATATTTAAAGTTTTATAATAAGTAAAAATTATGCTAATAAAGTAATATAAACTTGTAATGCTTGCAGTCAAGAAAGAAAGTATTATCTGATCCATTCAGGCTAACTCTTTACAACAGGATTGGTTTCTCTTGGGGTAATAATAAAAGCAAAATACTTAGTAGGCAAGCCAGCTTTCCTAAGAAAGGTAGTGGTGAGGTTATTAAGTTTTACTACGAATGTGAATATTAGACCAATATAAAAGTGAATAGATCAGTTAGTGAAATGAAATATGATGATAAGCATTTCCTTATCAACTACAGGAACAGTTTGTGGAGAACACGTGACTCTCTCTCTCTCTCTCTCTCTCTCTCTCTCTCTCTCTCTCTCTCTCTCTCTTCTAGAAGCAAATAAATCCCGTCAATCTTTGTTGCAATTGCCAAAACCCGAAGCTCTTGAAAACTTGATAGTAGAAGAGAAAAGTATGAACTAAGGAAAAGATTATTTCAATGTATTCTCAATAGATATTTAAATCCATTGATATTTCTTAGTTATGGAAGTAAAATAAATTGCATATTTTTTTATTCTTTTAGTCATTTTCATACTCAATACAGTAAACATTATGAAAGCGGTTTAAATAATATCCCTATTCTGGTATTATTAATGAATGTATTGGAAAAGTATATTACGGGTTGCCAACGCAAGAGCTGGTGCCATAAATTCCGTGAATATTTTTGGTAGCTGAACGAAAAAAAAAAAAAAAAAAAAAAAAAAAAAAAAAAAAAAAAAAGCCATATCTGGCCTCCAAAGGGCATAACTGGCAACCTTGGTTGTAATGTGTAAGCGAGAGATTGTTATTAAGTGATCTGCCAGGTGTCATTGCCGATCCTACCTTATTACTGAGCGATAAATCCTGATTAGCAGAAAATTTTGATTTCATTACTTGGTGATCATTTGAAAACAGTGATGCTCTTCGAACAAAAAAATGCTTCCGACTAATCATCTGTTAGGAAACTTTTCCGAGCTAAAAGCGCATATCCTCTTTCATTATTAGTTATGGTGTTATTTTTTTCCAAGTTACATTTCCAGCCCTAGCTGTCCAAGGTCTAGGTGTATTATTAAATTATCAAATTTATCATCAGCTTTCATTCCAGGTAACTTGCTCCATATAAGGTAAGACAATTGTGAATAACATATCTAAAAAAAACTTTTATATATTTGTTACGGGCTTCCAAAGCAAGAGCCCATGTTGTAGACAATGTAAGGCAATCTACACACACATTTGTAAATAGGCTGATAGCCTTTACGAAAGATCATGTGTATCAAGAATCCGGTGTCTCGGTCATATTCATTCACAGCAAATCATTTCCCCACTTTGGCATAGTGTAAAATCCGGACTTCGGATGCCGTCCGGGAGAATAGAACATCGCTTGTATCACCGGGAAAGAAGCAAAAATACACCTCTTTTTTGTGACTGGCAATGTTCACTGATACTTTCTGTTATTTTCTGAATAGTTTATTTTAAAAGTTACATGAGACTACAAGTAGAAATACAACAAAAGAAGTTTAACATATAAGTGTGAGACGATGCACACACAAACCATCCAGGCCCCTCTTTTGTTTTTTTAATGTGCTGTTAATATATCACTTAGTACATCTGTCACAAATCCAAGTTTCATTTAATAATGTTTTGGCACCTTTATTACCACACACTGGACGATACCATGTATCACATTCTGGACATAGCACTAATTTGTCAAAATAAAAATTTGGTCGATTGCATGGACAATCCATTTCAATTTGATGATTCGGACATTTATTCAGGAAATAACAAAGTATCAGTGAAAATTACCAGTGTCAAAAAAGTGATGTATTATGGCGCCTTTCCCGGTGATCCAAGCGGTTTTCTATTCTCCCAGACGGCATCCAACGTCCGACGTCCGGATATTGCACTGTACCTTCACTTTACAGGAAAGAGTCCTTTACCCTTTCCTTTCAAAATCTATTAGGACTTCACCGGGGACGGTGATAGCGGGCAAATTTGTTACACAGACAGTTCAGGCATAGCAAACTTCTACTGATGACCCATTTACGTTGCAAATATTTTTATGTGAAATTCTGAAATTAATATTGAAATTCCTATTCTAAACTCCATTACAAATTTGAAATTATTATATTATCAAGTTTTATATAATTTATTTTGAAGATTTACGACTATAATACTTAAGCAAGACACTATTTTTTGACGTCTTTGTGTACTAACAGAAATCCTTCATTTAACTGAATAGTAATTCCCTTGATGATTATTAGAATCATTAAACGAATAGATTTTCATCTCATCAAAATGTCAAGCTTTCCACATGTAGTTGAGATTGTGTAGGATCGAGTGTGTGTGCACACGCAGAAGTGTAAGGGAGGCCTAACCAGGACCCATACAGTGACATGGTCAACCAACCGTCAGGCGAAAATAAGCCCATCTTTGTGCATTCTCTCACGTGAGCCACCGTGGCCCATCTGTCGCTCAGAAATGATACGAGCTTTCATTACACACTCACTATATCTCTTTATCTATCCATTCCTGATACTTATCTCTTTACATTATCTCCTCTCATTAAAACTAATCTTCTGTTAAGCCTTTTTTACTCCGATAATTAAAAGAAACTTTAGTACCAACTAGAGGAATTGAAGATATTCGTTAAAACGTTTTTTTTTTTTCAAAAACATCTTAATCACCTGTTGATTTGTATCGTTCTATAATCTTTGGTTAAGCTCTGATATTTTTAGTGGGAGTAAGCTTCGTTTTCAATTATAATCATAATGACGAAAATAAGAACTACATAGGCTACATACATACAGTATAGATAGGCGTATATATATTGGCTCTGATATATATATATATATATATATATATATATATATATATATATATATATATATATATATATATATATATATATATATATATATATATATATATATATATATATATATATATTGGGGTCTGTCAAAACACTGACAGCATGATGCCTAGATAATAGGAAATTGGTTTAATAATTAAACAATATTTATCTCTTAAAGCACCGAACATACTATAGTAGTCTTTAAGCATCTTGTTCTATAGCACACTTCTTGCAGATTTTACTTTAATTTCATTTAAATCTCATGGGTGTACGCCATTCTTATTTTCTGTTTTGTCTAACAGAAGTCAGTCATTTTTTTCATAATACAATCAGTTTTCAACCGGATATAAATGTAAATACCAATCACCTTTTGGCAGAGAAAGAGATGGAACAGCTTCCTGCTTCAAAATCCGTCGATTCTCTGGTCTTTCTGTTCCAAGGAGACGGGATTTCATGTTTGTTATGTATTATTGTAATAATGTACTATGTTATTTCAAGTGTTACAGGTATTGCGCAACATTGCATCATATTGCATGAATAAAACATGTTATGCTTTGTACATAAGTGTAATGATTTGTTTTGGTATTAGGATTCAAACATTTGTTGGTTACCTCAGAGATAGGATGTAATTCTTTATAGTTTTGTACTGGAGTAGGATTTAAGTCTTCTCAGCGCGATGCTCTTTTGTTTAGAAATGTTTTGGTTTTGTCAGATTGTTTATGAGCTCCACACACACTTAGGAGTCAGCTGTCATAGAGCAATGTAGCCATAAGTTTTATTAAACTTGTATTTTAAGAATAGCCTACCAAGGTATCATTAAATCCCACCAATAAATTGACGACCAAAGATGGGATCAGCTGAGAAATAATTACTAACAATTCTTCATCTATGTTCCAGATAATTATTATGGTTAATAGAAACTCCCTATCAACTCATACTTAAAAATTGGCGTCGCCCATTAGGACGAACGCACGCAAAAGAAACATTGGGCCTTATGTAAAAGGACGGCAGCACAAGAGTAGGTCCTTTTGCTCATTGAGGGACAAGAGGAAAATCGCCCAATGAAGATTGTACAAGCAGCAGAATAGGAATTTCATCAAACAAACAAAACAAGAAAGGGTGAAATTTAAAGTTGGGTAGGCTACAAAACAGGTAGGAAGTAAACTTGTGACTGCAGAACAGTAGCTTAACCTAATCTAGGTATTAAGGTAAGACTCAAAATGCCTTTTGATATAGAACATCCCGAACGCTTCAGCATCACTGCTGAGCCCAATTCTGTTGCAACACGATGGCAACAGTGGTGTGAGGAATTTAAGATTTATTTAGAAGCATTAGGGAACATGAAGGATGCCCAAAAGAAGGCAGTATTACTTCATACAGCAGGTAGGGAAGTTCGGGAAGTGTTTAAGACTTTGCAGCCTACAGATGACACAAGTGAAGCTGCAATTAAGGCTCTTACCACATATTTTTCTCCATGTCAATAAGTTTTTTGAAAGGTATCAATTTACTGCATAAGCCTATCAGAAAGAAAATGAAAGTTTAGATGCATTTGTGACTAGACTAAAGAATTTAGCCGTTTCATGTGAATTTCTAGAGTTAGAAAATGTTATCATAGATCAAGTGATTGCACATTGCTCATCACAAGAGCTAAGAAAGAAATTATTGCAAGATAAAGATTTAACATTAGAAAAGGTATTGATAACAGGCAGAGCTTTAGAAACATCAAATAGGCAAAGTAACATAATAGGTAGTTCTACAAGCAATAAAATGGAAAATTCTAAAATTAATACAGTAGGTTCTAAGTGGAAAACCAATGAGAATCAGAGAAGGAATATGTCAAAGCCTTGTCATAGAAAAGTGCCTAACACTAATGTTCATAAATATCAGAATCAGGCTTATACACAGAAACAACAGGAAAAACCCAAGTGTTATAGGTGTGGTAAAACAGATCATCTTGCATACGAAGCAAAGAAATGCCCTGCTACTGGACAGATATGCCAGAATTGCAGAAAGATGGGTCATTTTGCAACTGCTTGTAGATTCCCTAAACAGTACACAAAGGAAATAAATGCTACAGTTGATACTATTGGTCAAGAGAATAATGCGTAAAATGTTCATGATAATCAGGTTAGGTCAGAAACTGATTTTGCGTTTCGCATTAATTCCGTCAACAAAGGTGCAAAGAAACATATCATTGTAGAAGTAATCATAAATGGTAAACCAATTTTGATGCCAGTTGACACAGCAGCCGATGTATCAATTATGTCTGAGAAAATGGCTAAAAGCATTCCTAATTTGTTATTAGAAGGTACAAACAGAGTTTTGAAAGGTTACAATGGTTTTGATATTCAGGTGATAGGTGCTTCGAACGTAGAAGTACAGTACAAAGAACAAAAATTAGAGAGAATGTCGTTAACAGTAGTAAAAGGTAATGGACAAACTTTGCTAGGTTTAGATTGGCTACAGTATTTGAAGTTAGATTGGCCTAGTATTTTGAAGGTTACAGGTAGACAAGATGAAAACGAAAATGAAATATCTATGAATAATATCATATCAGAGTTTCAAGACGTATTTGAAGATAAAATAAGTATAGTAAAGAACGCAAAGGCAATTTTAGTTTTGAAACCTGACAGTTCTCCTAGATTTTGTGCTCCCAGACCAGTACCGTATGCATTGAAAAGTGCAGTTGAAACAGATAGGCTATCAGGAGATTAGAAAATGAAGGTTCCTGGGAAAGGGTTACATATTCAGATTGGGCTATGCCATTAGCTCCTATTGTGAAGGAAAGTGGACAGGTTAGGTTATGTGGAGATTACAAAGTAACGTTAAGTCCACAACTGCAAGTAGCTCAACATCCCTTACCAAATCTGAAAGACATGTTTGCAACTGTCAGGATGCAGTGTTTTTTCTAAATTAGATTTAAGACAAGCATTTCAACAGCTTCCCATGGATGAAACTACACAAGAATTATGTACAGTAAATACATCCTTAGGTTTGTTTAGACCAAAGAGATTACCTTATGGAGTTGGAAGTAGTCCAGCTATATGGCAACAAACTATGGATAAGATTTTTTCAAGAATGCAAGGAGAATTCATTTTTATAGATGATATTTTAATTGCTGGTAAAGACACAAGAGAACATAGAGAAAGATTGCGAACAGTTCTGAAGAAGTTGAAGGAACATAATTTTAGAGTAAATAAGAACAAATGTATTTTAGAGGTTGATCCAGTGGAATACTTAGGTTTTGTAATAAATGGCAAGGGTATTCACAAAACTAAAGAGAAGATTAAAGCTGTAAAATCAACAAAAGTGCCAGAAAATGTTAAGGAATTACAATCATTTCTAGGTTTAGTAACATTTTATGGGAATTTCATTCAGAATTTGTCTACAATTGCACATCCATTGTATAATCTGTTGAATAAAGGTGTAGAATGAAAGTGGACAGAAGAGTGTCAGGAATCTTTTGAAAGAATCAAGCAGGAAATAACATCACCTACATTCTTAGCACATTATCAAATGGATTTACCAGTTAAATTAGTATGTGATGCATCAAACATAGGTTTAGGTGCAGTATTATCTCATGTAATGCCAGATGGAACAGAAAAACCAATTGCATTCACTTCTAGAGTATTGAACAAGTCAGAAAGGAATTACTCTCAAATAGAAAAGGAAGGTTTAGCATTAGTTTATGGAGTTAAAAAATTCCATATGTATCTTTATGGTAGGAAAAAGTTCACACTTGTTACAGATCATAAACCTTTATTAGCAATATTGGGTCCAAAAGTAAGTTTACCTACGTTGGTAGCTGCAAGACTACAACGTTGGGCAATTACGTTAGCAGCATACCACTATGATATAGAATACCATCCAACATCAAACATGGGTAATGCAGATGCTTTATCCAGATTACCCGTAGACAAAGCTCCAGAGGAGTATGATGACAGTGTTCTGTTAATTTCTGTATATGATGTACCAATAACTGCAAAAGATGTAGCACACAGTACCAAGAGAGACCCAGTACTTAGTAAAGTTTTGGAGAGTTTAATGACAGGTAGGGACTTATGTGGAAAAGAGGAAAATTGTAAACCGTAGAATGATATATGGTATGAACTGAGTGTAACACAAGGAATAGTGATGAGAGGTTCAAGGGTAGTTATTCCTAATTCACTGAGAAAGAAGGTTGTGTTTGAAATACATGCTGGTCACCAAGGTATTGTGAGATCAAAGTCAATTGCGAGAACCTTTGTATGGTGGCCAGGTGTAGATAGAGATGTGGAATCTTATATAAAGAATTATATGAATTGTGTTATGCAACCGAACAATCCTCAATTTGCTAGAATGCACCCGTGGGAGTTACCCAGGTATCTATGGCAAAGAGTGCATACAGATTTTGCAGGTCCTTTTTTAAATTACTTGTTTTTGATAATAGTAGATGCTTACAGTAAGTGGCCAGAAATTATCCCAATGAACACAACAACGTCTTACGCCACAATAAAAGAGTTACAGTGATCCCTCGCTACTTCGCGGTTCGACCATCGCGGATTCACCACTTCGCGGATTTTTTTCATAACGCATGTATATACATATATCGCGGATTTTCCGGAAATTTCGAAAATACCACGATGAGACTGATGGTGCGAGATTGGATAAAGTAAGGAAAATTGAATCATGATTGATTTTCAATATAAATGAAACTTTGAGGAGCAACAAAGATATCATTTGTTAGAGAGATAGAGAGAGGTAAAGAATGGGAGGTAGTGAAAAGTAGCCCAGAGAGAGAGAGAGAGAGAGAGAGAGAGAGTGTGTGTTGTTTTAAATGTAATAAACAAAAAAATTTGATAGGTTATAACACACTGGTGCTTATGTAATATCAACTGTATGCTGTAGACGGTTTGAATAAGTTAAGAAATGGTATAAACGATACTTTGTTAGTGTATTTGTACACTCTCAAGAGCGGCAGCTACACGTTAGCTGATCTAATCACAGCCAAAAGTAAAACAAAAAGAAGTCAACAATACTTGATTTTTCAATATTAAACTTACCCGATAATCATGTAGCTGTCAACTCCGTTGCCCGACAGAATTCTACGGAAGGGATACGCCAGCGATCGCTATACAAGAGGGGGGTGTACTCACAAGCGCCACCTGTGGCCAGGTACTGCAGTACTTCTTGTTGACACCACTTCAATTTTTCCTCTGTCGTGCTTCCGGCAAGACGTTCATGGATACGCTTATAATTTTGGAGTCTTGTTCACGGTTTTTGGTGAAGTATTGCTCTAAGATTTCAGCTTTCGCTATTCAGGAAGTTTTATTATTAGCTTAGCTAGCTTTTGGAATTAATTTGATTAATTATGGTGACGAAGAGAGTATGAACTCTCTTTCACCTTTTAATGGCCGACCTTTCCCTTAGACGGAAGTGTTGGTGTCTAAGAGAGTATAGACTCTCTTTCTTAATTTTGCTTAACAAAAGTTATAGATTTATTTTTTATCTCTCCGCCTTTTATAGGCCTCTTCGATTAACTTCCTTTTTTATAAACTTATTAAAATTAATTTATTTGTTTATATTCGACCTTTTCTAATAGGCGGTCTTTTCTTGTACCGAAGTTAATTAACATTGACCCCGTCATTTCGGTTTTACCTGTTAACATATTATGCTATTTTAATGTTTTTGAAAGAATTTCTTTGATAGTCTCGTACTGTTTTCAAAGTTGAACTAACGTTTTGTTTTGTCTCTGCAGTTGTTGACGTTCAGAACGTTCAACTTGCGCTCTATCGTTACGATAGAGAGAGAATTTTCACGGTGTCACGTTGCAGTAAGAGTAACCGTTTCTAACGTTTTGTTCATTCTTTCTTAGCTTAATGGTTTTAATTCTAATACAGGAACTTTTTATTTGGGAAATCTTTCAGTTTTTTTCCTTTAACAATAATATGTTTTAACGATATATATGATTGGGCTCTTCTCTCAGGTTCTAAGTCAAGAGAGAGAGAGAGAGAGAGAGATAGAGACGGAGGGAGAGAGAGCTGGATAAACGTTTCGTTCAAGCGAGTAACGTTGTTATCGTTTTTTGCTCTTTTCCCTAGTCTCTTTAGGGGAAGAAGGTAAACGTTTCTAGAGTTTTATTCTTGTTCTCAAGCTTTATGCGGTGAGAGATTTTAAACGTAGTTTATTTGATTTAGTGTTTAGTCTCTTTCCAGCCACTGAATTATTTATCTTTCATTAGATTTTTCTGTTACATTGTAATTCTGTTTTCGCAATTACTAACTTTTAAGGAAGGATAGAATTGCGTGTTTCAGGTACAAACCACTTAAAGTTTCGAGTTCAGTGAAATAAGTGCAAACAGAAAATCAAAAGTGATAAGTGATTAGCGCAAAGTGTGTCAGTGTTGTGCGTGAGGGTACTTCTGTGCGTGCCAGTCGTCCTCCCAGTCCGGGACCTCTTGCAAGCTCCCAAGCCCAGGGGAGAAGCAATGTCGAAGGGCAAAAGGGTTCGGCAGGCCTTGATCGGCGCACAGAAGTATCCTCGGTGGTTGCGGGCGTGTCTTACAGAGACCGTCACTCCCACCCGCAGACGATTGAGCCCGTCTTTTACTCGTCTGCAGAAGAAATGTCAGGGAGAAAACGCTGGACTCAGGTCTCAAGACCTCTCAAACGCAAAGTCCAGACCTCAAGAGTTCTACAACCTGGTTGCAGTCATTGGATTAGCTCTGACTCTCCGCAGTCATCAGGTGACTGCACACCTCCTAAGAGAGGTAAGGTGATGCCGCAACAGACCTCAACTTCTGTTAAGGCTTTGCCTCAGTAGACCTTAGCGTCTGTCGACCCCAAGATGACTTTGCTGCAGTCCATGCAGTCTCAGCTTGCGGTCTTAATGCGTGAGTGTCAGGCTGAGAAGGTTACACCTCCTCCTGCGATCGCTCCGCCTCTCCGCAGTCCAGTCTGCCAGGCGTACGAAGTTGAGGTTCCTCAGGATACCTTACCGCGTACTGAGTTGCCAGTTACCAGCGGTGTGCAACAACCTCCGCCTTCCTTAAGGCAACCTCAGCAATGGGAGCAGGAGTCTTATGCCTTACTTCCTCCGCTTCCTCCTGCGGTTCCACCAGCGAGGCATCAATCTCTTGAGGTACGACAACCTCTTCCATCCATGAGACAGCCACCTCAGCACTCGCTGCAGCGACCTCAACCCTCCTCAAGGCGAGAGCCTCAACTCCTTAGGCTAGCACCTCAGGAACCTCAACTCGCGAGACAAGAACTGCGTTCTGCGCAGCCGCTACCTCAACTCTCGCAGCTCACACCTCAGGAACCTCAACTCGTTCCTCAGGAACCTGCTACTGCGCATCCGCTACCCTTACAGCAAGCGCAACTCTTGAGACAAGAAACTCATGCTAGGAGTCAGCCACCTCAACGCATGCATCTGCCACTTTCTCCTCAACTTGAGCCTCTTCCCATTCAACTTTGAAATAACAAATGACAATAATAACACCTCATTACTTTCATAACTTGCATTTGTAATCATATACATGTATGCCTACACAAACATTATGATAATGGAGGTTATTCGTATTACTTAAATAAAAAATATATATGTATTCCTTGCAATATATTTTTAACAAATCGCAAATATGGCAAAATATCTTCAAAACAAAAATGAGTCATGAGTTATGAATGTAATGTAAATATTATGTTGATATTAAAACCCCATGCAAGCAGGCATGAAGTAATGCAGTGTTGCCAACAGGGCGAGTTTCCCTGTCCTGAGGTGAAGTAGATTATAGATCGTATATTTAGTGCAGCTTAATTCTACGATTATCATGCCTGCTATCAAATTCATCAACAAAACAGTCTAAATCAATTCCCTCGGCACGTGCACTTTCAATGGACAGTAATGCGATATTACTCAATCTAGCACTGGTCATGGAATTTCTGAGAAATGTTACACGCCATGCAACATGCTCTGCTTCTCTTACAGCATGCTCTACATACAGCATGCTCTGCATACAGCATGCTCTACATACAGCATGCTCTGCATACCTTACCGCATGCTTCTCAGTCACACATCTTTGGTTGTTGCCAACTCACTAGACTGTCAAGCAGTTTCATAACGTTGCCTTCTAGTCTGCTGCTTTTGCACCAGTGAAACCCTCACTGAGAGAACTTAGCTTTTCTCGGATATGGTCCCTGTAGATGAGAAAGTGCTTTTCTCCCTCCTTCTGATATTCCCTTGAGGACTCTGTCATTTGGAGAGGAGCCTTTTGCTGCGTAGCCTCCTATGGACTTTTATTTAAGCATAACATGCTTCCAGGGAAGGTAATGGTTCCACTTCAGTCGCTAACCCCGTCTGTTAACACACCTGCTCCCATAGACCTTGAGCTGTGTTGCAAGACATGCAGTCCAAGCTTAGTCCTTGTTAGAGGATTTTTTGTTTACGGAGTCAGTGTGTCACTGGGAAGACGTTCAACAACCAGCAGAAGTGACTTGTTGTGACGCAGTGCGGCAACCTCAGCAACCCGATAAGGAGTTGTCTATACGACCCAGACAGTCTAGACAGCTTCGGGTTGTCACTGTACTTCCTCGCTTCCCCATGGTTGACAGTTCACAGACTGTGCAGCAGTACCATGATCTTGTGTCCGGCTCCGTCAGACGACTGGCTTTTAAGAGCTCCCACAAGTCGTCGCTGTCTGGAGATTCTCAGATGGACTATGGATCTGACCAAGGAACTGGGCCTCCTGGTCAATTTTGAGGAGTCTCAGCTCATCCCATCCCAGACCATTGTCTACCTGGGTATGGATCTTCAGAGTCGAGCTTTTCGGGCTTTTCCGTCGGCCCCAAGGATCTTCCAAGCCCTAGAATGCATCCAGAGCATGCTGAGAAGGAACCGATGCTCAGTCAGGTAGTGGATGAGTCTAACAGGGACACTTTCATCGCTGGCCCTGTTCATCGTGTTAGGGAGACTCCACCTCCCCCCCCCCCCCTTCAGTATCATCTAGCTGCTCACTGGATAAAGGACATGACGCTAGAGACGGTCTCAGTTCTTGTTTCCGAAGAGAGGAGGTCTTCTCTCGCGTGTTGTAAGAACAGCTTTCTTCTCAAGGAAGTCTACTTTTGGCTGTTCAGAAACCCGACCGCCGTCTCCTCTCGGACGCATCAGACACGGGCTGGGGTGCGACTTTGGACGGACAGGAATGCTCGGGAACATGGAATCAGGAGCAAAGGACACTTCACATCAATTGCAAGGAGTTGTTGGCGGTTCTTCTGGCCTTGATAAACTTCAAGTCCCTCCAGCTTAACAAGGTGGTGGAGGTGGACTCTGACAACACCACAGCCCTGGCTTACATCTTCAAGCAGGGAGGGACTCTTTCGTGGAAGTTGTTCTAGATCGCAAGGGACCTCCTCATCTGGTCAAAAGATCGAAAGCTCACGCTGGTAACGAGGTTCATTCAGGGCGGTATGAATGTCATGGCAGATCGCCTCAGCCGGAAGGGTCAGGTCATCCCCACGGAGTGGACCCTTCACAAGAGTGTTTGCAGCAGACTTTGGGCCCTGTGGGGTCAGCCAACCTTAGATCTGTTCGCTACCTCGATAACCTAGAGACTCCTGTTGTATTGTTCTCCGATTCCAGACCCAGCAGCAGTTCACGTGGATGCTTTTCTGCTGGATTGGTCCCATCTCGACCTGTATGCATTCCCGCCGTTTTAGATTGTCAACAGGGTACTTCAGAAGTTCTCCTCTCGCAAAGGGACACGGCTGACGTGGATTGGCTCCGCTCTGGCCCGCGAGAGAATGGTTCATAGAGGTACTGCAATGGCTGGTCGACATTCCCAGGACTCTTCCTCTAGGAGTGAACCTTCTACGTCAACCTCACGTAAAGAAGGTACACCCAAACCTCCACGCTCTTCGTCTGACTGCCTTCAGACTTTCGAAAGACTCTCAAGAGCTAGGGGCTTTTCGAAGGAGGCAGCCAGAGCGTTTGCCAGAGCAAGGAGAACATCCACTCTCAGAATCTATCAGTCTCAAGGGGAAGTCTTCCGTAGCTGGTACAAGACCAATGCAGTTTCCTCAACCAGTACCACTGTAACCCAGATTGCTGACTTCCTGTTACATCTAAGGAAAGTAAGATCCCTTTCAGCTCCTACGATCAAGGGTTACAGAAGTATGTTGGCAGCGGTTTTCCGCCACAGAGGCTTGGATCTTTCCACCAACAAAGATCTACAGGACCTCCCTAGGTCTTTTGAGACCTCAAAGGAACGTCGGTTGTCCACTCCAGGCTGGAATCTAGACGTGGTCCTAAGGTTCCTTATGTCATCAAGATTTGAACCTCTCCAATCAGCCTCTTTTTAGGACCTCACATTAAAAACTCTTTTCCTCGTGTGCTTGATAACAGCTAAAAGAGTAAGTGAGATCCACGCCTTCAGCAGGATCATTGTTTTCACATCTGAAACGGCTACATGTTCCTTGCAGCTCGGTTTTTGCTAAACGAGCTTCCTTCACGTCCTTGGCCTAAGTCGTTCGAGATCCCAAGCCTGTCCAACTTGGTGGGGAATGAACTGGAGAGAGTACTTTGCCCAGTTAGAGCTCTTAGGTACTATCTAAAAAGGTCTTAACCTTTACGAGGACAATCAGAAGCCTTATGGTGTGCTATCAAGAAACCTTCTTTCCCAAGTTCTAAGAACTCAGTTTCTTACTATTCAGGCTTCTGATTAGGGAAGCACATTCTCATCTGAAGGAAGAAGACCTTGCTTTGCTGAAGGTAAGGACACATGAAGTGGGAGCTGTGGCTACTTCAGTGGCCTTCAAACAGAACCATTCTCTGCAGAGTGTTATGGATGCAACCTATTGGAGAAGCAAGTCAGTGTTCGCATCATTCTATCTCAAAGATGTCCAGTCTCTTTACGAGTACTGCTACACCCTGGGACCATTCGTAGCAACGAATGCAGTAGTAGGCGAGGGCTCAGCCACTACATTCCCATAATCCCATAACCTTTTAACCTTTCTCTTGAATACTTTTTATGGGTTGTACGGTCGGCTAAGAAGCCTTCCACATCCTTGTTGATTTGGCGGGTGGTCAATTCTTTCTTGAGAAGCGCCGAGGTTAAAGGTTGTGATGAGGTCCTTTAGTATGGGTTGCAGCCCTTGATACTTCAGCACCTTAGAGTTGTTCAGCCTCCTAAGAGGAACGCTGCGCTCAGTAAGGAAGACGAACTTATTTAAGGCAGAGTAATGGCTCAAGTCGACTTCCTTACCAGGTACTTGTAATTTCATTGTTATTTTGAATAACTGATAATATGAAATACGGGATACTTAGCTTCTTGATATACATGTACACTGGTTTTCACCCACCTCCCTGGGTGTGAATCAGCTACATGATTATCGGGTAAGTTTAATATTGAAAAATGTTATTTTCATTAGTAAAATAAATTTTTGAATATACTTACCCGATAATCATGATTTAATTGACCCACCCTTCCTCCCCATAGAACCAGTGGACCGAGGAAAAATTGAAGTGGTGTCAACAAGAAGTACTGCAGTACCTGGCTACAGGTGGCGCTTGTGAGTACACCCCCCTCTTGTATAGCGATCGCTGGCGTATCCCTTCCGTAGAATTCTGTCGGGCAACGGAGTTGACAGCTACATGATTATCGGGTAAGTATATTCAAAAATTTATTTTACTAATGAAAATAACATTTTTAAAACACACCCGAAATTTAAAAACAAAAGTACACGCTTTCTTAATGTGCAATTAACTATTTAAAGAGTAGCAATTTTCTAGAATAAAATGATGTTTCCCAAAAAATAGTGGTTTGCTGATGAAATCAGATGCCGTATTTTTAGCAACGATTGAAATGGATGTAAACTCGGCATAATTTTTTCGTTTCGTATTTAATTGACACTAAGAAAACTAATTTTAGTTTCTTCACCTATATGTAAGTATTGTATAACACGAGAGAGAGAGAGAGAGAGAGAGAGAGAGAGAGAGAGAGAGAGAGAGAGAGAGAGAGAGAGAGAGAGAGAGTCAGCTGTTGTAATCGAATGCCGTGTTTTTGTTTCGTGAGAATTTCATCGCCACGACTATAACAACAACATACTGTACTGAACTTTACAGTATTATACAGACTACTGTAATATGATAAAGTAAAATATTAGTAGTAACCTATTTTATATGAAATGGGGCTATTTTTTTTTTTTAGAATTTACATTTACGTACGTAAAACAACTCTCTCTCTCTCTCTCTCTCTCTCTCTCTCTCTCTCTCTCTCTCTCTCTCTCTCTCTCTAGTAAACTGTTTTCCTGCTTTGCTACATATGTATGATTTTATATAGATACGGTAAATAATATTTGTAATAACATATTTTCTAAAAGCTTTTACTGTAATATCATTATTTATCACTTTCATCATGCACGTTAAATGCCTTCGTTTGTTTACTGAGCGTACTTTATGACGCCATCGTTTCAGGCGGCGTCATAAAGAAAAACATTTCATTTGGAAGTCCTAAGAAAAATAAGTAAAACATTGGTAATAACAAAATCAACATACTGTACTAAATAATCAATATAATCGATGCAAAATCTAACATATACACAGATGTGTAAATGCGTTTGTTTCTTCATTATGATCAGAGATAAACGTAAACAAAACATTGGTTGCCCTTTTTTATCGTGCTTTTTGTCGTGTTTAGGAAACGCATGATATAAAATCGCCTTTGATATTTGTGCCTGTTTTAGTTTAGGGTACTGTAGTACATGCATTAAGTGTTCTGTACATTAAAGGGTAGTTTGTTAACAGTACTACGTACAAGGGAAGGTTTTAAAAGTCTGAATATACATGTTAAATAAATACGTAAATATGGTGTCACTACTTCGCGGATTTTCACCTATCGCGGTCGGGTCTGGAACCTATCTACCGTGATAAACGAGGGCTCACTGTAATGCAAATTTTTTCAACGCACGGTATTCCAGAAAGAATTGTTACAGATAATGGTCCACAATTTACCTCACAAGAGTTTAAAGAATTTTGTAATGTCAATGGTATAAAGCATACATTTTCAGCTACATATCATCCATCTACTAATGGAGAGGCTGAAAGATTTGTCCAAACGTTTAAACACAATATGGAGTGTAGAAAAGCAAATTCAGGTAATATATTTTTGCATGTATCAAAATTTTTATTGTCTTATAGAACAACGCCGCACAGCACAACAGGCGTGACACCCTCAAATTTGTTGATGGGAAGGAGGATAAGGTGTAAGTTAGATTGGTTGTATCCAAGTTTGCAAAGTGATTTAGAAGATGAAGGGTATGAGCAAGTAGTAAAGCTTCCTAATGTAAGACATTTTTTACCTTTGGCTGATGTCATGGTAAGATCGTACAACACTCCAGAGAAGTGGGTACCAGGAGAGATTGTAAGTGAGATAGGATATTTACATTATGATGTTCGTGTTGGTGATGATGTTGTAAAACGTCATGTTGATCAATTACAGCCGTTAAACAGAAAGACAGTAGAGCATGTGAATGTTAGAGATAAGAAACTTAGAGAAATAGTTAGATCAAATGAGTCAAATATTAACCAAGATGGTCCAACATCCAATGTAGATTCAGAACCAATTCATGTACCAGTACAAGATGAGGTTAAAGTGCTTCCTAATAGGATTAACAGAGGAAAGCCCCCTGAGAGATTAGATTTATGAAGATTTTTACAATGTCAAGTTAAGGGGAGGAGACTGTTATGTATTATTGTAATTATGTACTATGTTATTTCAAGTGTTACAGGTATTGCGCAACATTGCATCATATTGCATGAATAAAACATATTATGCTTTGTACATAAGTATAATGATTTTTTTTTTTGGTATTAGGATTCAAACATTTGTTGATTACCTCAGAGATAGGATGTAATTCTTTATAGTTTTGTACTGAAGAAGGATTTAAGTCTTCTCAGAGCAATGCTCTTTTGTTTAGAAATGTTTTGGTTTTGTCAGATTGTGTATGAGCTCCACACACACTTAAGAGTCAGCTGTCATAGAGCAATGTAGCCATAAGTTTTATTAAACTTGTATTTTAAGAATACCAACGTATCATTAAATCCCACCAAGAAAAATTGACGACCAAAGATGGGATCAGCTGAGAAATAATTACTAACAATTCTTCATCTATGTTCCAGGTAATTATTATGGTTAATAGAAACTTCCTATCAACTCATACTTAAAAATGTTATCAGCAATATCTTCTTTGCAGAGATGCACTTCACAAATCACAGCATGCTCTGGATTGATATAGTCTGATCGTCGACATGCTTTTATCCAAGCATTTCTCACGATTTCATCCCTCGGAAAACAAAACAAAGGAATCATTTGATTAAGCTGTTTTACTTTCATTTTAGTTTCGTTTTTCCACATTTATAATTGGAGACAAAACTCAATTTCATAGAGACGTGTGTGTGTGTGTGTGTGTGTGTGTGTGGCAGCCCATAAGAGAATGTTATTTGAAATTAGCTAATTTAAATTAGTAAAAGGAGACTAGCAATTTGAACAGGGTCAAATTAGTTTATGTTAATGATTGAAGGATTCAGTTAAACAATGAAATAATTCAGTACTTTAGAGGTTAATGGTTTAAACTACGTTAAATTTAGATAGCCGAAGCTAATGATGTAAGGCCAAAAAGTAGTAGTGGTTTCGAGTGAACTGCTTCTCCTCATTCAGCAGCCTAAAATTTGGTTCCCAGTTGGGGGTAGCCTAAATGTAAGATATCAAGCATCCCACGGGCTGGAATTTGCTATATGCTCGTAAAACTGAATGAGGGACAGGTCCCTCTTGTTACCACTAAGCAAAACAACAGGGGGAAAAATTAAAGGTTGACTGGCATGACAACGGAGAAAAGGTCCTATTAGTGAGACTCTTCTTTAGGTCCACCAAAAGGAAATTTGTTGATAGACAGCAAGTCCAAGAGAAGTAGGAGATCGTGGGAATGAATGAAAAGCAAATTAGTCGGAGGTAGAAAAAGGGTGTAAACTATCCCAAGGAAAAGGTTAGAGAGAGAGAGAGAGAGAGAGAGAGAGAGAGAGAGAGAGAGAGAGAGAGTGCTAGCTGAGGGGGGAGGGAGCTAGCAAAAAGTCAGAAGGAATCGTAATAGTAGTAGAATATATGATTTAACAGATAGCATTAGCGATTAAAGCAAGAAATAGTTTTGGTTGCTTAACTATAGAGAGTAAAGAAGGTTAAGTTTTGAAAGAGATGTGTTCTGTCATAGAAATATCTAAGACCGAAGAAAATGTTTGCGATTTGCGCGGGGAAACTTTTGAGGATCGCCGTGAACACGTCGGAATTTTAGGTGGAAGATAATGGAATGTTCTAGAATCAAAGATGGCGACAAATATTACACTGCAGCGTGAGGCGAAGGGGAGAAAGGAAGAGGGGAAAGGGGTACGAAGCGAGAGTGCATAGGAGGGAGTCGGGAGGCGATGTGGGGTGCATGACTTGTGTAAGAGCAGGTGGGCAAAGGCTTGGAGAATAGTACTAGAACAAACAGTGATTTTTAAATATTTAACTTAGCCGGTGAATATATATAGCTGCAACTCTGTTGCTCGACAGACGAAAAACTGTAAAAAACTCGCCAGCGATCGCTATACAGGTTGCGGGTGTGCCCATCAGCGCCAACTGTCGGCCAGATACCATACTCAATGTAAACAAAGACTCAATTTCTTCTCTGTCGACGTGTCGACAAGACGTACTTTTACTCGCTGTAGAACCTGGAGTTTTCTCAACATATTTGGTGAAGTACTTCATTTTGGTTTGAGCTTTTGCAGTGCAGGTGTTTTATCTTCATCTTAAATCTTGAACTTTTTTTGGATAGATTTAATTTTTGGTGACAAAGAGAGTATGGACTTTCTTTGACTTTTAAATGGCCGACCCTTCCCTTAGACGGAAGTGTGTTTAGGCTTTTAGTAATTATCTTATCACGTTATAAATTAATTATAGATTTTCCTCTATATATTTTATATCTCACCGCCTTTATAGGCCTCTTCGATTAACTTTCCATTTATAATAAACATGAAAAATAAATTTTAATGTTTTGTTTATATGCGACCTTTCCTGAGAGTAGGCGGTCCTAACTTGGAAACCGAAGTTAAACAACGTTGAGCCCTTTCAATCGTAAATAGCTTTTAAAGAGCTAATGATTTAAAACTTTTTAAATAAGAGAGGAGAGAAAAAATATTTTATGAAAGAATTTCTTTGAATAGTCTTCGTACTGTTTTCAAAGATGAACTAACGTTTAGTTTATTTATGCTACGCAGTTTGCGATCTATCGTTACGATAGAGAGAGAGAGTATCACGGTTTCACTTTGCAGAAAGAGTAAATCGATTCTGACGTTTTGTTCATTCTTCTTTCAAAGCTTAAATGTTTTAAATTCTATTTTAAAGGAACTTTTTAATTGAAAAACCTTTCAGTTTTTTCCTTTGGTCAAATAACATGTTTTTTTTTTGACGAAACGTAATTAGGCTCTTCTCTTACTGTAGGTGCAAAATCAAGAGAGAAAGAGAGAGATAGAGACGGAGGGAGAGAGAGGAGAGAAAACGTTCCGTTCAAGCGGGTAACGTTGTTCTCGAGTTACTCTCGTCCCTAGTCTCTGTACGGGGAGAAAGGATAAAACGTTTTTAGTTTTATTCTCGTCCCCAGGCAATGTACGGTGAGAGATTGAAAACGTAGTTTTGAATGAACTAGTGTTTATTCTCTTCCCCAACCACTGAATTTTTTTTTTATCTTAAAAGATGTTTACTGTTTTTTTTTTTTTTTTTTTTGCTGGTATTAATGTGCTTGCATTATACGACTGATTTTGCAATTTACTACCTTTTGATGAGGGTAGAATTGCGTGCTTCAGGTAGAAATCAGTAAAAATTTCATTTCAGTGAAATAAGTGCAAAACAGAAAATCGTAGTGATAAAGTGATATTGCGCAAAGTGTTACAGTGTTGCGTCCGAGGGTTCGTCTGTTCGTGCCTGTCGTTCACCTAATCCGGGACCTCTTGCAAGCTCCCAAGCCCAGGGGAGAAGTAATGTCTTACGAATTATGGGTTCGAGAGGCCTTGATCAGCGAACAGACGTTTCCCTCTATGGTATCGGGTGTATCTTACCAAGATCTCCCCTACCATAAGGCGAGAGAGACAATTTTCTCCTCGTCATCCGAAGGCTTTTCGCATAAGAAACCTGAAACAAGGTTTCGAGGCCCTTAAGCGAAAGTCAGTCCTTTCAGGACAGGTCCAGCGTCCTGGTTGCAGCCATTAGGACAGCTCTGACCCTATGCAGTCATCGGAAAACTGCTCGCCGCCTAACAAAAGCGTAACACAGACTCCGAGAGTCTTTTTTGTTGGCAAAGTGTTGCGGTCACAGACGTTACCTCGTCTCTTACCGCAACCATTTCCGTTGATCCTTAATGGGTTGTACGGCAAGACATGCAGAATATGCTTGCCTCCATTATGGAAGACTATTCTGCCGATTAGTCCGTTGAGCCTAGCCGTTTATCTCATCGAGATCCTGGCTTTCAGCCAACCTAACGTTCCTTTGTGCATCCTGTTGACGTTGGCGTAGCTAAGTCACGTCAGTCAGGTTGTTTAGAACCACACTCGATGCGGTCTCGTGTGGATTTTCAGCCACATTTGGACGTTAGGCCACTTGCTGATGCTCCTGTTGACGTTCAGGACGTTCGCTAACAATCGGAGTTGACTTGTTTTGACGCTGTGCGTCAACCTCCGCATTCTAGAGTTGTTTTGACTGCGCATTCTAGGCAGTCAAAGCAGTCTCGAGTGGACGCTGTGCGTCCTCACGCACCTGTTGTTGTTGACAGTTCACAGACTGTCAAGCAGTTTCATGACGTTGCGTCCTGGTCTCTCGCACCTGTTGTTGTTGACAGTTCATAGACTGTCAAGCAGTTACATGACGTTGCGTCCTGGTCCGCTACTAATGCACCAGTGCGTGTGGACTCTGCTTGTAAAGCATTGCCACCACGGTAGGTCTCTCCCTTGCTTGAGACTCAGCTTTTATCGGACAAGGTTCCTTTAGATGAGGAATTTGCTGTTCCCCCTCCTACTGATATTCCCTTGAGGACTCTGTCAGACGGAGAGGAGCCTAAAGCTGCTTAGCCCTCTATGGACTTTAATTAAATCATGCTGATTTTTAAGGATCTTTGTCCGGATCTTTTTGTAACTGCTGCTCCTCGTTCGCCTAAACGTCAGAGCTTACACTAGGCCTAGCTACTTCGAAGCCGTTGTTTATAAGCTAGTGCTCTCTCGCTCTCCTAGAGAGCTTTACGTTTGCTAGGCGACTGGTTTATCACCAGGAGGAGTTTGGGGGATACAGCCTTTGCTTTCCCTTCTTTTAAACTGGCTTATAGAGCGAGAGTCTGATATGACATGAGAGAAGTTCTCGGCTTGGGAGTTCCTGCCTCTGCCCAGATAGACTTCTCAAATCTCGTAGACTCTCCCTGGCGCCTGGCCAGGAGACGCTCCAAGATTTTACAGGTCAACTTCACAGCTGTTTTCGAGCCCTTGAAGTTTTGCTGTACAATTATGTCATGCATAAACAAGGCTTTCAGGGATGGAAAGCGGTACCGCCTCAGTCGCTAACCCCGTCTGTTGCCGCACCTGCTCCCGTAGACCCTAAATGGGCTTTGCTGCAAGACATGCAGTCCAAGCTTGCGTCCTTGATGGAGGACTTTAATGCGAAGAAGGTTGCTGCTGAACCTTCTGGCCAACAACCTTCCAAGCGGTCGGTTGTGCGTCCTGTTGACGCAGAGGTAACCTTCTCGCGTCTACCAGTTGAGGTGGTTCCTCCACCGATGCGACCCAGTGTGGGTTGCCAGCCGCCCGTTGTCGTTAAGCGACGCTCGTAGGTGGTTGTTGACGTTCAGGACGTTCATCAACCATCAGAGGTGACTTGTTTTGACGCGGTGCGTCAACCTCCGCAACCCGGTATGGTGTTGACTGCACAACCCAGACGGTCTAGACAGTCTCGGGTGGACGCTGTGCGTTCTCGCGCACCCATGGTTGTTGACAGTTCACAGACTGTGCAGCAGTTCCATGACGTTGCGTCCGGCTCCGTCACGCATGCACCAGTGCGACCGGACTCAGCGAGCCAGACGTTGCCCACTCCGTTGCCGTTTCCTCATCAGTTTTCGGATGATGAACTATCTGATGAGGACGTTGCTGAACAACAAGACGATCAGCCCCCAGAATAGATCAAGCCCTGCTATCCATCCAGAAGATGCTGAAGAAGGAACGCTGCTCAGTCAGGCTGTGGATGAGTCTGGTAGGGACGCTGTCATCCCTGGAACAGTTTGTATCCCTAGGAAGACTACACCTCCATCCTCTTCAATACCATCTGGATTTTCACTGGAAAAAGGACAAGACGCTAGAAGCGGTCTCGATCCCGATTTCCGGAAAGATAAAATCTTGTCTGACTTGGTGGAAGGACATTATCAACCTAAGAGAGGGTCTTCCCCTGGCTGTTCAGACTCCCCACCACGTTCTCTTCTCGGACGCGTCGGACTTGGGCTGGGGCGCGACACTGGACGGTCGGGAATGCTCAGGTCTGTGGAACTCGAGTCAGAGGAGCATACATATCAACTGCAAGGAGCTGTTGGCAGTTCATCTGGCCTTGAAAAGCTTCGAGTATCTCCTTCGAGGCAAAGTGGTGGAAGTAAACTCGGACAACACCACGGCCCTGGCGTACATCTCCAAACAAGGAGGTACCCACTCACTGACGTTGTACGAGATTGCAAGGGACCTGCTCATCTGGTCAAAAGGTCAAGGCATCTCCCTAGTAACGAGGTTCATCCAAGGTGACTTGAACGTCATAGCAGATTGTCTCAGTCGGAAAGGGCAAGTAATTCCAACCGAATGGACCCTCCACAAGGATGTGTGCAAGAGACTTTGGGCCACTTGGGGTCAACCAACCATAGATCTCTTTGCAACCTCGCTGACCAAGAGGCTTCCAATCTATTGCTCCCCAGTCCCGGACCCAGCAGCAATACATATAGATGCCTTCCTCCTAGATTGGTCACATCTGGATCTCTACGCATTCCCACCGTTCAAGATTGTCAACAAGGTACTGCAGAAGTTCGCCTCTCACGAAGGGACAAGGTTGACGTTAGTTGCTCCCCTCTGGCCCGCGAGAGAATGGTTCACCGAGGTACTTCGATGGTTAGTAGACGTTCCCAGAAGTCTTCCTCTAAGGGTAGACCTTCTACGTCAGCCACACGTAAAGAAGGTACACCAAAGCCTCCACGCTCTTCGTCTGACTGCCTTCAGACTATCGAAAGACTCTCGAGAGCTAGAGGCTTTTCGAAGGAGGCAGCCAGTGCGATTGCTAGAGCAAGGAGAGCGTCTACCATTAGAGTCTACCAATCGAAGTGGGAAGTCTTCCGAGACTGGTGCAAGTCAGTTTTCTGTATCCTCGACCAGTACCTCTGTAGCTCAAATAGCTGATTTTCTCTTATACCTGAGAAAAGGACGATCCCTTTCAGCTCCCACTATCAAGGGCTACAGAAGCATGTTGGCATCGGTCTTCCGGCATAGAGGCTTAGATCTTTCCAACAATAAAGATCTGCAAGACCTCCTTAAGTCTTTTGAGACCACCAAGGAGCGTCGTTTGGCTACCCCTGGATGGAATTTAGACGTGGTACTAAGATTCCTCATGTCAGACAGGTTGGAGCCGTTACAATCAGCCTCCCTGAAAGATCTCACTCTTAAGACTCTTTTCCTGGTATGCTTAGCCTCGGCTAAAAGAGTCAGTGAGATTCATGCCTTCAGCAAGAACATCGGATTTTCGTCGGAAAAAGCCACTTGTTCGCTGCAACTTGGTTTTCTAGCCAAAAATGAGCTGCCTTCTCGGCCTTGGCCTAAATCTTTCGATATTCCCAGCTTATCGGAGATCGTAGGTAATGAACTAGAAAGAGTCTTATGCCCCGTTAGAGCTCTTAAGTTCTATTTAAAGCGTACTAAACCTTTACGAGGCCAATCTGAAGCTTTATGGTGTTCAGTTAAGAAACCATCCTTGCCTTTGTCAAAGAATGCTTGGTCATACTTTATCAGATTGTTAATACGAGAAGCTCATTCACATCTGAGTGAGGAAGACCGAACTTTGCTTAAGGTGAAGACGCACGAAGTTAGAGCTGTAGCAACTTCCGTGGCCTTTAAGCAAAATAGATCTCTGCAAAGTATAATGGACGCAACCTATTGGAGAAGCAAGTCAGTGTTCGCTTCATTTTACTTGAAAGATGTCCAGTCTCTTTACGAGAACTGCTACACACTGGGACCATTTGTAGCAACGAGTGCAGTAGTGGGTGAGGGCTCAACCACTACAATTCCCTAATTCCATATCCTTTTAATCTGTCTCTTGAAATGTTTTTGATGTAGTTTTTTATGGGTTGTCCGGGAGGCTAAGAAGCCTTTCGCATCCTGGTTGATTTGGCGGGTGGTCAAAGTCATTTCTTGAGAGCGCCCAGATTAGGGGTTTGATGAGGTCCTGTTGTATGGGTTGCAGCCCTTGATACTTCAGCTCCTAGGGGTCTGTCCACATCCTAAGAGGATCGCGAGGCTCCGTAAGGAAGACGTACTTATAAGGCAGAGTAATCGTCTAAGTCGACTTCCTTACCAGGTACCTATTTATTTTGTTTTTGTTATTTTGATAACTTCTAAAATGAAATAAAAACTCTTAGCTCATAAGATGTAAACATATTTAACTGGTCTCTACCCACCACCCTGGGTGTGAATCAGCTATATATATTCACCGGCTAAGTTAAATGTTTAAAAATGATATTAATTATAAAATAAATTTTTGAATATACTTACCCGGTGAATATATAAATTAAACGACTCTCCCTTCCTCCCCAATAGAGACGCAGTGGGATGAGAAGAAATTGAGTCTTTGTTTACATTGAGTATGGTATCTGGCCGACAGTTGGCGCTGATGGGCACACCCGCAACCTGTATAGCGATCGCTGGCGAGTTTTTTACAGTTTTTTGTCTGTCGAGCAACAGAGTTGCAGCTATATATATTCACCGGGTAAGTATATTCAAAAATTTATTTTATAATTAAAATATCATATTTCGCTGTAATGCGGAAGAGGGGGAATGGTGGGGGGAATGAGGAAGGGAATTCACAAGGCTATTGTCGAGATGCGTCCAAATTTATCTTGAATATGAATTTAACAATAATGTTTTACGTTAATTCTAAGGGGAAGAGAGGGTAAAATGGAAGGGGAAGAAGGGAAAGGAATTGAGAAAAACATGTGCATGAATGTGTTGAGAGGCGACCTAGAGTTAACTTGCTAATTCGCAAAAAAGAGAGAAAAGAATGAAAGGGAAATGGGAAAGGGGAAAGGGAGTGGGGAAAAGGGGGGGATATGAATGTGGATCATTTAAATGGGTAACTGTAGGTTAAGACTAATTCATTTACTTCAAAAACTGGGATCGAAAACGTTATGTTAACCACCAGACTACTTTGAAATAAATGATGCATTGTACTGGGCTGTTAGTATTTATATAATGAAATTATCAGCTGATCAAGATTGAGGACCATAAAAGATATCGAAATAGATAAAATAACAATAAAGTGGAAGCAGAATGAATATTTTGACTTGACCTTTTAATCTACAACCGTTTCCTTATGGTGTCTGATCTACCTGGGAGCGAGCCGCGGTGGCTCACCTGACCTCATGTAGCCCTGGGTAGCGAAACCCTTGATACGAGTTACTTGACCCCTCACTATATAGGTCCTCGGGTAAAAGAGGAGTAGTTGTGTCTACGATTGAGTGTTTGTGATTGAGAGCATAAGGTGAATAAGGGTGTAGTTTTGTGAGCTTTGGGCGTAGCTGTGCGAGGTAAGGTCAGAGTGTACTCCTCAAGTCGACAAATATCATTGGAGAGGGGAAACGTTATTGCTCCCTCATATTATCATGTGAAATTCGTATTTTCTCCCTTGTAAACTGATTGCACTTGCCTTGGTTATAATGTTTGTGTTTTAATAATACTTGATATAGTTCTATTGTGGATATCTTTTTAAATACAATAACAGAATTAAAAAGAAAGGTTAAGATAATGTAGGCTACCAAGCATTGAAATTGCTACATACTTGGCCAGCATGTGTTTGGAATTTTGCCACCAACCGTGGATTAAGAAGTATAATATTATTCCAAGATTTGTGAAAGCGTTTATTCAGAAGTTGCCATGCAAACTGTGCAGCGTAACCAGTAGGTTAGGTAGTAGTACCTTATAACCTAGGCTACGAATTGCATGTTTTTTGACATAGGATCGTTGCTCTAAATGAAAATTTTGTCTAACAGGGTACCAGTTTGGAGCACCTGTAAGAAATAAGATCTGAAAAGACCCTGGGAATTATCCTTTCCCTCAAACTCCACTACAAATGAAGACCAGTTCTTCTCCAATGTCAAGTGCCAATTTAAATTCAAGACTAGCCTACGCTTAGATTATAGGCTAAGCCTATTCCTAAGAGGTACAAGCTATTAGCCTATGCTAAGGTTTGGGTTGTTATAGATAGGCTAGTCAGGAATAAGTTGATTGTCCTAAATTGAATGGTAGCCTCCGAAAGTAAGTCTGGACAATTTGCGAATTTAAGAGTTTAATAGAAAGTCATTTAATGATATAACATTTGTACAAAATGGAGACTAAATAACAGCTCAAAACTTCGACCAAAGGGATTAATATGATGGACAAGTCAGATGTAGCCTACATCTAAATGGAGTTTTACCCAATAAGCATAAAAAAACATGATTACTTCTATGGTGGATTTTAGATATAAAAACATGTTAAATCGCTATAATGGTTGATTCTGCAAAAATGTAATATGAATCAAAATTGTTTAAAAATGAGTTTTGACACGAGATGAAGTTAAAAAAAAATCCTTTACTTTTTTAGGGAGGGGGATTTAAGTATAAACAAAATATGGATAGGCTATATCTTTTACGAGAGGTTGGGAAGCAAGAAACAGTAACGAAGTAGATTTGTCTTTACTAGTGAAAATAGAGGTCCATGAGATAGTAGTAGCACCTACAATGTTTGCAAATATCGAGAAATGGTATAATAAATGAGAAGAAAATGAAATAACTAAAGAGTAGGCTATATACTAAAAAATTATGGAAGAAAAGTTTGAACAGGTTTCTACCACACAGGATTCGGAGTTAATAGCAGAACCAGGGGTTAATATATGATATTCTAATTATTAGCAAAACAGAAACTTGCTTTAAGCCATAGCCGAGTTTAGCTAGTTTGGTATTTTTCTGTTTATGGGCTAAAATGACTTACGAATTGGTCGATTAAAATGAGAAGTTCATTTCTCACTCGACGTCCATTGTTTACACTTGTGACACTGATGGTGAGTTATAGCGCATGTTGCTTGCACTCGCCTTTGTGCACCCTTTTTTTGATGTATGACGTAATCTTTACCTTTTTTTTTAACCATTTACGAGCTTCTAAGTATTTACGCACAAGTTCCCGGATGTTGTTCTAAAACGGCTACTATTTTTTTACCCTCCACTTCAGTTTAAGTTCCACCACCATCACATAGAGATATCTTCAATAGGGAACTCAAGGAAACTATAATCCTATTTGAAATTTAGTAATATTATAGAAATACACAGGACAAACTAGTTAATATCATGCTTCAGTTCCTTTGTATCTATATGAGGTGTCGGATTTGTGTAGCTCAAAATAAGAAATTAAAATGACTGCTCATTTGGCAATCTCGATGCTATAGCCAAGCTTCATGGTACTCCTGGTATAGGGAAGGATTTTCTAAAAGCTCTTTGTGTTATCCCTCAGTGTCCCTCCTTCTACTTTTGTTTGGGTAACACAAACTCCCATGACAATGAGACTCTC
Organism: Palaemon carinicauda; assembly: GCF_036898095.1. Classification (NCBI taxonomy): domain Eukaryota; kingdom Metazoa; phylum Arthropoda; class Malacostraca; order Decapoda; family Palaemonidae; genus Palaemon; species Palaemon carinicauda. The sequence continues at coordinate 16,629,511 of NC_090758.1, forward strand.
CCCTTCAGGGATGGTGCCATTTCTATGCTATATAGTCTGTTTGGGTTCTTAATATAGGCTATAAATCTTCTGTTATAGCAATCCTTGCCATTTATAATCAAGCAAAAAATCAAAAATATAATTGAAATATAACATATTTTTCTTTCTTAAAGTGCTGACGGGCAACCACTCGGAAAGCAAAAATCTAGACACAATTTTCACAAACTTGTGTGATGAAGTTAGGAAAGAGGAAGGGGTGGAGGACTGACATCTGTATATGCGCATTTCTCTCTCTCTCTCTCTCTCTCTCTCTCTCTCTCTCTCTACACTGGCTTATTTCTTACATCAAAGGATTTCCTTCCTTCATCCCATGACTTTCTTCTCTCATCCAATTACTTTCTTTTTTAGTTCAATGACTTTCTTTTTTCATCCATTGAATTTCTTATTTTATCCACTGACTTTCTTCTTTCATCTACTGACTTTCTTTTTTCCTTCATTGACTTTGTTCTGTCATCCACTGACTTTCTTCTCTCATTCACTGACTTTTTCTTCTCATCCACTGAATTTCTTTTCTCATCCTGAGAATTTTTAATCCCATCCACTGACTTTCTTCCTTCATCATCTGACTTTCTTTTTATCTTTCATCCACTGACTTCCTTCTCTCATCCACTTACTTCCTTTTCTCATCCACTGACTTTCTTCTCTCATTGTTATTAATCATCTCCCACACAGACAGCACAGCTTATTTTACTTTCAGGTATATTGTAGATACTACTACTGTCTCATATATCATGAAGATCTATGAGACAATCAGGCAGTTGTAGTACCTACAATGTTTGCAATTACCGAGACGTAGAGTGTAATAAAAGAGAAGGAAATGGAGGAACTGGCGAGTAAACAGTAGAAAATCATGAAAGAAATGTTTTGAACACGCTGCTACCACACCTTCCTCTGTTCTGAAAAAATAAATTCTTAAAATCAGAAGAAAATCAAAAGAATCCTAAATAGTAAATATATAGAATATTCAATCAATATGAAAACCTAAATCGACCCCAATTTGGTTCCTTAATAGATTTTCAAGGATTCTTTTCTGTTCCTTTCATTCAATAAATTGAGAAACTGCATTGTGTTTAACGTATCATATCTTGTGATCGTACAAAATCATTATTTGACCAGGAATAGATTATTCATATTTAGTACAAAACCTTAAACTATTTATTGTAAAATTCCTTATCCGGCAACACGAAGTATAGTCTTATTTTACAAATGACTGCTACTAACTATGTCTAACGTCCATTCATGCCCTTCAATATTATTAACCTCACAAAACACTTATAACTTCTTTACTTAGCTTAATCCATGTGGATAAGAACTCCTCTTGTGAGTGTGTTAATTCCTCCCCCCCCCCCCCCTGAGATACTGTAGGATAACTATGACCAGAACAGTCAAGCAACTGATCCGGTACTAACTCTATTCTGACTCAAATTACACAAAGACGACTGGCGATCCACACATGCGCGACCCGCATTCGCCAACGACAATCTTTAACAACTCGTTAACGATTGCTTAGAGTCAAACAACCATTGAATGGACTTCACTCTTCAAAAAAAGAAAAAGAAAAAAAAAACTCAACACAAAGAAATATTATATTATTACAAACAATTCAATACATCACTTATAATTTTCTACGCATCTCGCACTGCATAATGTTCATAATATTTCCCTTACAAAATAAAAGATAAATGACTGCTTAGTGGTCTTTATAAATGCACTATCGTGATTCCATCTAAAGTCACGATACTATGAGACAATCAGGCAGTTGTAGTAGCCTACCTACAATGTTTGCAATTATCGAGACGTAGGGTGTAATAAAAGAAAAAGAAATGGAGGAATTAGAGAGTAAACAGTACAAAATCATGAAAGAAATGTTTTGAACATGCTGCTACCACACCTTCCTCTATTCTGAAAAAATAAATCCTGAAAATCAGAAAAAAAAATCAAGAAACAAATATAAAAAACTGATAAAAGGGCAACATTTGATTGTTTTATATTGTCTCTCTAAGTTATGCTATATACCAAATCTATAGCCTACGCTGTATCTTCAAAACTAAGTGAGATGATGATGATGATGATAAAGATTGCCATGCCTATAGCATGACACGGGCTCTGTAAGGAGGAGAACTCCAGAGGAGTAAGAAATTGTATTATTAAAAAAAGAGGTTGGGTTTTGAAAGAGTAAGAGGATTAATTGGGATGAAAGAGTCAGGAACAGGAAAAAGGAAGCAGGATGAGGGGTTAATGGATGATGAATGAGAGATGAAAAGGGATTTGACAAGACATGGAAAGGGGCAGAAAGTAACCTGAAAAAGGGGACTCCTTTTTAGGTCCACGAAAGAAAGGTTTCAGTTAAAGAAAAAGAATTGATAGCAGCAAGTCCCAGTAAGTAGGAGAGACTGGGAGAGGAGAGAAGGGTTTTCAGTAAGAGGGAAAAGGAGTAGGTTTAAGCTAAGAGACTTATCCCTGCTCTGTGTTGGATTTGGAAAGGGCACACATGATGAGGTTAAAAGGATGGTAGATAGGAAAAACAAGAGCCGTTTCCTTAACACGGGAAAGTAATAACTATTCTCCATTTAATAATTGAGGATAAAGGATAGGGGTTATGTATGCTGCAGGCAGGGAAGGCTTATCCCTGCTCTCTAGCTGGAAACTGGAATTGTTGAGAGGAGTTGCAGGAAGGTCGAGGTCGACGATAATGAAAGGACTTTGGTAAGGATCTGGAAGGCGATAGGTATGAGGTCTTGCAAGGTGAGAGATTCAATTTCTTGAGCCAAGGTTTGTTAAGGGAATGAGGATGAGGGTCGTTGCTGGTCCTTATGAGGAGCAGTTGCAGGTCGGTGCTGGTCCTTGTGAGGAACAGTTGCAGGTCATTGCTGGTCCTTATTAGGAGTAGTTGCAGGTGCAAACGCAGGATCAGTAGCTGGCTGACGTGGTCTTCTCTGTTCTTTCGGTGGTTGGATTGGAGCTGGTTTCTTTTGGTTTGGAGAGGATGTATTCTTCATAGCTGCTATCCTCTTGAGACGCTTTGGGCAGCACTTATTCCAAGCATGGTGTGGCTTAGAACAATTAGGGCACTTAGATGTGGTTTGTCGTCCTTCTTTGTGGGCCTTAATGCACACTTCTGTGCAATGTGTCAGGCTGCAGACACTGCGGGTGATAGGGCCTCTGCATTCTTCTTTATGATGTCCAAAGCGTTGGCATCTATAACATGGAAGGGGCTCGGGTGTGTAATCTTCAATGGGGAAAGTTCCCCAGATTCCTAAGTCCAGTTTGAAGGGAACTGGACCTATAAAGGTGGCAATGAGACGTCGAACTGGAACATCATCTTTGCTTGTGCAGCAAACAGCACAGTCAACATTGCTGCATGACGTTGCAATGGATATATGCATCGACACAGGATACCTGGTGATGACAGCTTTCTTCCTGATAGAAGCAGGATCCAGCAACGTTAAAGTGGGGTCATCCTGAAGGAATCTGGCTGTCTAAACGTCCTTGGGGTAGATTACCTTTCCTGTTGGGTCTTGCAGTGAGTTGCATGCCTGGCTTGGCAGCCATGACAGCAACAAAGGCATAGGAGAGCTCGTGGTTCATTTGTGAAAGCCGAAACTTCGGCAGAGAATTCTTTGGCTGTGTAGCTGGGATGTTCTCTGATATGGCAGTGGCTTCTTGCAGGAGTGTCTGAAGGCAATCTGTGCAATTGCAGTCCGTGGAGTGGGCCCCCTGTTCGGTCTACATGGCATTGGAGGACTCAGGCACATAGGTAGAAGTGTTGACTGCTGTTGCACTCGATTGCTGAGGAGTTGTAGGGACAGACAAGGACGAGTCTGTGCTCTCAGTCCTTGGAGGCACAGTTGGCGATATTGGGGCTGGTACTGGCACTGGTGAAGGAACTTCAGGAGTCTTCCTTTTCTTGGGAGGGGGTTTATTCTTTTCTTTCTTGGAGTATTATAGCCAACACTTGTTGTTGGCACGGAGGAGGGGGTTTAGTCTCTTCCTTGGCAGCTGCTTCTTCCTTTTTTTGAAATACAAGCATTCGAAGATTTTATTTGTATTTTTGCAATGACAATATTAATATATCATGATTGTTATGAATTTTGTGTTCCTTTTTGGATATTGATAAACAAAATCAAAGTTATCTATCATAATATCTTGCTTCTTTACTTGAGACAGTCGCTCCTTCATCATCTCTCTCCTTCACTAACTCCGTTAATTTCACTAATATTACCCACTTCCGAACTTTATTAGAGCAGATTTTCTTCTTCTTTATGCTAGCAAGATGTTAAAACTGTTTTTTTTTCTCCCAAGCAGGATGGAATTCTTGCCGAAATCCAGAAAAACAGACATAGAAACTTGTGAATGTCAGAGTTCGAATTCAAACGTGTACTTCCTATGATGTTTGTGCTAGGACTGATGGACGAAGGCTGTAATAATACGTTGTCTATTGAATCATGGAATCTCTATAGATGTCATTGCTCAAAATTTATTCTATATTACAACAGAGTAATCATCAAAATTTATGATAACAAGAAATACTACATTTTCTTGTGGTGAAAAATGTTTTTGGTTTATTGAGTTTGTTTTACTAAATACGCTATAACTATAAAAGGGGGAGGAATTTTGCCAGAATATTTCGTGTACCCATCCTCCATTCCTATAGAAGACTGTGAATCTTTTTCAGGATTTTGTGTTTTCCTTCCTATACCCCTATATATTGGCATACAGTCCAGGTCCCTTAAGCTTTTGGGCTACATTAAGTTCGGCTTTACTAAAGCCATCTCCTGTTTGCTTGCTTGATAGATTGCCCAGCCTTTCGCTGGACACGGGATCTTGCATTGGCCGCCCGTAGGATGCCATCTCACATTAGGTTCTATTTCGAATAAGTCCAGAGACCCCAAAGAGATGATGGACAGGAATTTTATAATAAAATTTATTATATGCAAGTAGAAATGATGATGTTCATCTTTGAAGCACAGGAGTAAAACTTAATCTCACGAATATCACTTACCAATGTTACTTAGAGTAACTCACACTATTCAAGAACTGTTATGATAAATAGACCTACACTGAATTGTACATCTTAACAAGAGCATAAAATCAAACCCAATTAAAACACAATCAATTAAATGCACAACGTTTAGCAAAATAAAAGTGGTGTGTCAATTATATTAAGACTCAGCATGAATTATATACAGCCAGTTGAACCTAGATAATGTAACATAAAATATAAGTCTAAAATTGAGGAGAAAATGTGTGGCCATGTGTTTACCATTACTCCCTTCAGTAATTGAGAGCCCTTGTCCAGATAATGGCATTATAGCAGTAGTTTTAGTGTAGCACTTTCAAAGTAGCCAATCCACCACGCTAGATGGCCCTCACTGCTTGGGACCACTGGTTCGGGTCCCTCTTCCACTGTTACTTGTCAAGAGGTTCCTTTTCCCAATGAATGGTTCAATTTCTGCTGCAGCAGTTGAACAATAAGCTGGTTTCAATGAGGAAGCCCAGAGGTGGACCGGAATTAAGTGCAGGTCTGGGAGGTTGGGCCACACCTATAGTCTACTCTAGGACATTACAAAATCAAATGAGGAGAATCCTGGTTAAGGGATTTCACCTAGGAAAAGGGAAAAAAAAAAATTGATTAGAGCCAGTACAACATCATCAGAATGAATATGTTACTGGCATGAAAGTACTAAAATATTTTGAATAAGTTTTTATCATTTTCACCTTTCGTGGGTTAAGATACATACATATATTTGAATGTATGTTCATGCATATGTGTATGCTTCTAGCACTTCAGTCAACCAACAATAAAATAACTAGAAAAAAATTACATATGATTTCTGAGAAAGTCGATATAATACACGCCTGCTTTAGTTGAACTAAACAGTGAATTTCTTGGGAAAACTTTTTAAGAAAGTAGACCATCAAGTTAGCTTATTCTGATCTTGCCATTTACTCAACCTCAAAATCTAAATATATCAAAATCAGCATAATTTTCAAAGAAGCCTTTCAACTATGTTCTGAATTCATTAAAAAATATATGAAAACCGTATTAGTTTGTTGAATGCTGTTAGATAGAACACTAATCATTAGGATTAAGGATAACACAGAGAATACAATCTTGGAAGTGCAGGGTAGTTTATGAAGAGGTAGGGGATAAATGAATCAGATTTTTACAGTTTGACAGATATGCAAGAGATATCTAGCAAAAGGCAAGGATGTATATGTTGTGTTTATGACTCTGGAGAAAGTGTATGATAGAGTTGATAGCAAAGTGATGTGGAATATGATGAGATTATAATGAATAGGCCTATGTAGGATAGAGTGTGTTACAATTAGAAATGAAGCGTGAAATTTGTTTTCACTGAGAGTCGGGCTGAGACAGGGATGTGTGATATCACCTTGGTTGTCCAATTTGTTTGTTGATGGATTGTTAAGAGAAGTGGATGCTCAAGTGTTTGATCGAGGATTTAAACTGATAGATGAGAGTTATCTTGAGTTGGAGGCAAATCAGTTGTTGTTTGCGGATGATACTGTACTGGTTGCAGACACGTAAGAGTAGCATGGTTAATTAGGGAGAAAGTTTGGAAGGGTATGTGAGGGAAGGAAGTTGAGAATTAATAAGAATAAAAGCAAGGTTATGAGATGTACGAGAAGGGAAGGTGGTGCATGGTTGAATGTCATGTTGAATGGAGAGTTACTTGAGGAGGTGGATCAGTTTAAGTACTTGGGGTCTGTTGTTGTAGCAAATGGTGGAGTGGAAGCAGATGTACGTCAGAGAGTGAATGAAGGTTGCAAAGTGTTGGGGGAAGTTAAGGGAGTAGTAAAAAAGAGAGTGTTGGGCATGAATGTAAAGAGAGTTCTATATGAGAAAGTGATTGTACCAACTGTGATGTATGAATCGGAGTTGTGGGGAATGAAAGTGATGGAGAGACAGAAATTGAATGTATTTGAGATGAAGTGTCTAAGGAGTATGGCTGGTTTATCTCGAGTAGATAGGGTTAGGAACGAAGTGGTGAGAGTGAGAACGGGTGTAAGAAATGAGTTAGCAGCTAGAGTGGATATGAATGTGTTGAGGTGGTTTGGCCATGTTGAGAGAATGGAAAATGGCTGTCTGCTAAAGAAGGTGATGAATGCAAGAGTAGATGGGAGAAGTACAAGAGGAAGGCCAAGGTTTGGGGGGATGGATGGAGTGAAGGAAGCTCTGTGTGATAGGAGGATAGATGTGAGAGAGGCAAGAGAGCGTGCTAGAAATAGGAATGAATGGCGAGCGATTGTGACGCAGATCCGTTAGGCCCTGCTGCTTGCTCTGATGCCTTAAATGGCCGTGGAGGTAGCAGCAGTAGGGGATTCAGCATTATGAAGCTTTATCTGTGGTGGATAACGGGGGAGGGTGGGCTGTGACACCCTAGCAGTACCAGCTGAACTCGGCTGAGTCCCTTGTTAGGCTGGGAGGAACGTAGAGAGTAGATGTCCCCCCCCCCTTTTTTTTTTATTTGTTGATGCCGGCTACCCCCCAAAAATTGGGGGAAGTGCCTTGGTATATGTATGTATAGAGTTGGAAATATAGGCATCAACTTGGCAACTTTGCATGATGGCAACCTGGCCTGATTAAACCTGATTATGATGATCAACTTGTATTAAATTCAACAAAATATTCATTCTATATCTAATTATCACCTTATGTTCATTATGTGATAAACAGGCTGTTGCTTGATAACCATTATTCATCTACCTTATGCAGGGACTCAGCTGATCAAATCATTGATTCACCTGGCTCCCATTCTAGCGATCTTTAGCTCCTCCAATCCCTTCAGTCAACAAAATACCATTTACTGTTTCCGTAGTCAATCGGTTCCGTGCATCAGTTTTTACTAATTTTACCTGCGAGAAAATTCTTTCCACAGCAGCAGAAGAATGTGCAAGCACCAATAAATCTGACATAAACTGAAAAATTTTTGGGAATATAGGTGTACCATTGCTACATTTCATTTTCCTGACAGCGGACCAAAATTTAGTAGGGTCATTTGATTGACTTAATTTCTCTTGAAATGTTAATGGTCTCCACTCATCATTATACTGATCATAATGAGCCTCGTCTACCAGTTGGGGAAATTTAGTGAGGAGAGGAATTACACTTTTGACAGAGGCTTCTCTCGCTATTACTGGATCACACGCTTTTAGCAGAGGCAGTATCTCATTCATGCCTGAAAGTCTTTTACAAATTTTTCCAGCTAGTTTCATGTAAAAATTCAGGCATCTAACTCTGAACTCCTTCCCTCATATTCTTATCCTTCACTTGCATATCAACTTTCTTCCAAAATTCCAATCATGCTCAACCATGAAGTTAGAAGGATATATATATATATATATATATATATATATATATATATATATATATATATATATATATATATATATATATATATATATATATATACCTTATCAGCATCACTAGATACTAAATATTAAGATTATATATTTCAAAGATTGTATTTGGACAAAAAACTCCAGGCCTACATATAACATAGGAGTTATAGCCCAGTATAGGCCTATACAATGAACTACTATGATAAAACCAATTTCCTAATATCGCAAGAGGGTCTGCCCCTCTCTTTTATTCTTCTCCTGTACTTCTCTTTCTCCTTATTTCCCTTATCTTTCCCTTCCCGAGTACCTGCCTTTGAGCTATAAATTGGATTGTATCCAGGGGTAGGCTAGTCTTCCTTTCCGCATATTCCCCACTTCCCTATTCCTATTATTATTGTTGTTGTATAGCCTAGCATTCAATATTGCAAAATAAAAAAAATTGTGTCATCGTCTTGACTTCTGCTTAGTTTAATTTAAAACACTTTTAATCTCTGAGCTAGCTTGTGGGTTCATAAAGAAAACTAGTCGAGTCATGTTAAACCTAAAATTGACTCACCTTTACCCTTTTCAAGCCAAGACAGCAACGAAATGACGATTAACAAATAACATTGGCAAGCACTAAGAGTAAGAACGGTCTTGTTTAGGTACTTAGCATCTAACAACTAACACACTGGTTGACGTTGAACTTTAAATAGTGATAACTTGTAGTACTGTGCAGCTGCGCTACTTACGTTGTTACTTTGTGTGACTAAGTAGTATCAATTAGAAATAGGCAACCACCAAACCACGACGTAAACAATAGGCTACAGGTGTTTAAATTATTTCACTGCCTTCGTTATCTCATATAAATGAAGGTGGCTATCCAGTTTAAGTTTCCATCTACTCTTTGCAAATCTGGATTTTGATAAGGGGTTTATTCTTTCCCTATTTTCATGTAGAAAGTTGAGGATTTTTGTCTCTTTGTCTCTAACGAAATTTGCCTGTTGCTGGTCTGCAATTTTGAATGAGTTTACCCATTTCATAGTTAGTATTTCAATTTGGTCTCCCATACGTGTACGATAATAAGTAACCATTTGTGGATATCCTGGTACAGTGTTCCATCTTTCATCAAGATTCCAATACCGTCAACAAAACAAAGTTAAATTATCTGAACGGTAAAGAGTTTGTCACTCTTCCCAATAAAAGATATTCAAATTGCTATGGTTTTTAGGTGGTTACATATGTGCAAACAAGGTTTGCTCCCCCGGTTGCTTATCTTCATAAGATGCAAATGTTTCCTAAAAATAGAGAATTGCATCTAACACTCGAGTCACTACGTTTTATGGTAAAAAAATCTGAATTTTGCATTAAGAGTGTCCTTGTGAACTGACTACTCTTGGATGATATCAATTTGCTTTTTTAATTCAAAGCAGTTCTTTCGGTTTGTATAGGTATATCAGTTACATGAAGTAATTACGTAGAAGTATTGTGGAAAACTAAAGCATTTGTCACATCGTGACAAGAGTTTCTTCAGTCTAGGCCTATTATTGTTGCTTTCCTTTTTTTCACTTTGCTGAACTTGTTTCGATACAACCATTTTAAGGAGATTAGACATTGCGTTGGAACACTTGTCAAGTCACAATAAAATTTTCGAGAGATCAGTCATCAGAAAACTCTGATATGGCTGTTTTATTGGTTAGCTTTTACTGTTTACTATCTGAGGCAAAACTCTTATTTCTTAAAAGTGGAAATTTGAAGGGGATTACAATCTAATTTAGTTGCTACTCAATATCATTTGTAATATTGAAATCTGACATGAATTACAAATGTATGTGGCATGAAAACTCCATCATTCTATAATAGTTCCATAAGTTTACCGGTTATAAATATGATATGAGTTGCAAACAAAGATGAGGTAGGCAAGGTAAATTGTTTCTATAAGATATTAATATAGTAGATAGCATAAAAAAAATGAAAATCTTCAAAGAAATAGAAACTAACATTTTCTTTGGAGAAATTTCTAATATGAAGAAATTAGAAAGTTTCCATGATATAAAACTTAGAATTTACGAAAACTTTGAAACTAATGAAATTGAAACAATAATCATCATCCATTAATAGTTGTTACAAGAAGAATGTAATGAAAGAGATGTGCAAGATTGAAATCATGCTCTCTCTCTCTCTCTCTCTCTCTCTCTCTCTCTCTCTCTCTCTCTCTCTCTCTCTCTCTCTCTCAAGTGGTAAACATTCATTACATGTGTGCTGGAAATAAAAAGACAGGGTTTCTGTCATGAATCAAGTTAGAAAAAGTGGACACTAGCTACAATTTGATGAGTCAAGAATTGCTGTTGGTTGAAAGTTTAACGGAAGGATGCAGGGGCTTCAATAACTATTGTTAGAACTCAAAAGGTAGTCAGTTGATAAGGTTTCCCGAACCACTCATTTTGAACTTCATGTGGGTGTTCTCTTATTTCTGTAAGAAATGTCTCCAAGTTTATTGTCTTCCTTTCTTCTTTCCTTTAATTTCTTTATATAGGCCTACCTTTTTTCACTATTCCAAAGCTTTTTCATTTGATTTTTGTTTATTATATAAAGGCCTTTCCTCCGGAATCTACATATTAGTTTTTCTGCATCTTATTTTAACCGTTTTTTTTTTCCGTCATGAAATAGTATATCTTCTTCATTTCCTTTTTCCCATTTAGTTAATCAATATTCTTTTCAATGTTTTGTTCCTATCCTTCCTTACTTCATTAGCCTTCTCTTTTCATTTCCTACATTGGTTCCTTTATCACGATTTGCGTTTTCTCTTTTTGTTGTTCATGCAGCTGAAACGCTCTTTCCTTTTCTTCTCCTGTTGGCTTTCGTCTTTGTCTGTTGAGTTTTCCTCTTTTTTATTTCCTTTCCTATTTTATTGGTCATCCATTCTTGTTCTCTCTTGGTTTTTTTTTTCTTCTTCTCTTGGTTGTTTCCCATCTGCACTTTGCTTGCAGCTTCCTTTTTGCTGCCTCTTCTACAATATGATCTAATTGATCCTCCTCTATGATATCTTTACTTTCTATATATTTTTTTCCTCACATTTCCTGTCACTTTCTTCGTCAGTTTTGGAATATATACTCTCTTTCCAAACTCTCTTTTCTGTGATTCTTCATCCTTGTTTTCACGCTGACCTTGACCTCCACCAGATTGTGGTCAGATATATCTACCTTCTATTCTTCTCCATCTATGTTCATCTGTTTGAAGTATCCATATACTGCTTCAGTGACCAATGCTAAGTCTATTGCACTTCTCTCTCATATTTTTTTTTTTTTTTTGGTTTCCTCTCTCACATACAGCCTATGGGTTCCTTTGCGCTTTTCTTCTATATTTATTAATATATAGTTATTATTATTTATGAACTAGAGAACTTTCTTCCTATTTTCATTCTCCTCTTGATATCACATGAAACCCAGATGAACATTTGAAATGTCCCATTAAAATTAGTGTTTCACCTTCCTCCACTTCTTCAATCTTTTTCTCTAATTCTGCTCGTATCACTACGTTTCTTCCTTTCCCTTTCCTATCCTCCAACACCCCCCCCCCCACCGCCACAATCCATATATACTGCTATAAGTTTCATTTATTTTTAAGGATATTCCCTTTCATATCTAATATACCTTGATTCTTATGTGTACTTTTCCATCTACATATCCTTGTTGTCTTTGTATATCACCATTAACCACCACCACCACCACCCCCTATTTTATCTGTAAAATCCCACTTACTTTCCTTCTTAATCGTTCTATCACTTACATTAATCTTTTCTCTTTATATTGTGTTTCAGTTAAAACCACTATAGTGACATCAAAGCTATCGCTTAGCAGACTTTCCATTTCTACGCATTTTTGCCTTGTTAAGCCTTGTATGTTGATCTTTTTGAAACTCGTTGTGTTATTTGTTCCTTTGTGCACTCCCGTGTTCCATGTTCCTTCCATTTTTTCTTTTTTTTTCCTATTCTGTGTTTCCCATGTCCCTGCTACCTCGCTCTGGCTCTTTGTTCCCTGATCAGTTTCCCATTTTTTTTCTTCACTTTGTTTTTTTTTTCTAAGCTTTGAAATAGTTTCTCTTTTTTTTTTCTTTTTTTTTTGTCACATCTTTTGTGATCCCTACCTTCTTTGGTGTTTCTGCACATGGTTTAGTTTTTTAGTACTTATTAGTGTTTTTCGTATCATTTCTTCATTTTTTATTTCGATTAGAACTGGCCTAGGTCACCCACTTCCCCACTCATTTCGCTTCCCGAGTTTTATTGCCTGTTTCATATCTTTCTGTTCTAATTCTAAAATATTGAAAAAAATCGTCACATCAATTAGTATCCGGAGGTTTTCTTCCCTATGCTATCTCACATTAACTCTCTTGTACAAAATCATCATCTCCGTCTAAGCCTATTGACGCAAAGGGCCTCAGTTAGATTTCAACAGTCGTCTCTATCTTGAGCTTTTTAATTCGATACTTCTCCATTTATCATCTCCTACTTCACGCTTCATAGTCCTCAACCATCAAGGCCAGGTTCTTCCAACTCTTCTAGTGCTTTGTTCAGGCGTTTTGATTTCCAAATTTTACTTAACCTAGACATTGCCTGATTTGCTTATTTCACTCTTTCACCAAACACTAATTCTAAAGACCCTGTATTGAGATCACAGTTCCTAAATACTTAAATGATTCCTCATTAATCCTTTCTCCTTCCAAGGAATTTTCATCTTCCATTCCATACTCTGTTGTCATCATCTCTGTCTTTCTTCTATTTATCTTAAGCCTAACCTTGTATCATATTTCAAGCATTTTAGTAAGTAACCATTACAAATTCTGTGGGTTTAGTTAGCAAGGAAAGCATCATCAGCATATTCTAGGTCTACTAAATTCCTATCACAAATCCAGATTGATACTTTTCTAACATTCTTGACTGTTATACTCATTACAATATTCATGAGGAGGATAAACAATATCTTTGGGCTTAGCCATGTCGTTCTGATGGAAGGTTCCTTTAGGTAGCTTTCTAAGGGATAATTGGCTACAGCGATACTCCCAGAGAATTAACCACAGGTTTCCAGAATTCTAACTCCTAGCGTGAGTATCCTTAATATAACTTTTAAGGATATCACATAATATCAGGGAACATTTTCTTGAAACGACCCATAGCAATCTTCACCCCGAATAGAGTTTTCGCTTTGATGTGGAAGAGTGGCGAAATTGAAGGGGAGCAGTTATCAAGGTTACCCGGTGGATCCCCTCCCAGTACTACTACAGCGTAACTATTCATTTCGAAGTAGCCAATTAAGCACGGTGTTTCCCCCACTCGTTCTCGGTGATGTTACTTTCTTAACGATTAATACAATGCAATCTCCAGCATCTTCATCCTCTGGAAAGTTGAGTATTTAATCTTTCCTATGTATAATTTTTGGCTCCCTTCTCACAGTTAAATTAGCATAATTTAGGTGTATTTAGTGGAGCACAGCCAACACCAGAAGCGGCCATTTTTCACCACTGTCGTACGCCATAAATGCTTTATTTAGTTAGTGGTACAACATTCCCTGTATTTAGCTATATAGAAATTCTAGCTATTTAGGCAAATTATACTAGTGAAGATAAGATTTACACATGCAATATTTCCTCTTCTGATAAAACGTTTCAATCATATATGATAGGGCCTGGGTGGTAGGCCTATTAATGTAGCCGAGATCCCGACTCAAGTTAGGCTAGCCTAACGCTTTTTAGTATACTTTAGTAACGTTATCCCTGTTTATCCTCTCGTATCATGTTATTAATTTATTCGGATATATAAATATTTTCTAGAATTACTATCATAATTCAATACTCTTCTCTTTTAGAGAAATGAGGATAAACCCTTCCTTCCCCCTGAGTGCCGCCAGCCCAGGCGGCTACCCGATCTTCCATCTTGCCATAGGGTAGTGTACTCCGGCTTGACTGAGGTGGTGCTTCTGTCCATCCTCTTTACCGGTGAGTATTTGGCTTTGAAATACTCCAGTAACTCAAGGTATTAGATCTTGTTGCCGGCAACGTTACTGATGGGGGATTAGTGATTCCCCTGCCGGTTACACCATTGCCGGCATAGGAAGCCTGGATCCCTAGCCCACAAACGAAAGTGGTAGTACAATTGCCACCACCTTTCTCCCTTGTGGACTAGAAGACATGTCTTATATCCGGCAATGTCTCAGGCTAAAAAATCATTATTCCTCTGACGCCTAAGACGGCGCTGGCATAGGAAACTATGTTTCCTTGATTTGCAGCCAAAAGCAGGAGGCATATAAGACCCTTTCCCTTCCACCTTCTGTCCCTTAGTGACGGCTTAGCCGGTATTCTATAATCAAACCACTTGCCGGACTGATTACGATGCCGGCCTGGCTCCTACAAAGGTGGTTAGGTTGCCGCTTCAACCTTCTCCCTAACAGAAGCAATGTTCCGGGAAAAGTTGAGCCGGCCCTGACGACTTCCGGCGGAGACCCATTACAACTTTGAGTATTCTTCAGTACTCCCTTGGACTGCCATCCCCAAACCCTGTAACCGGCAGTGTAGGCGGCAACAGATATTGTGGCTGGATGGAAGCTAAAATTAATATATTCTCTCCCCTTCCATTTGAATCCTTATTCTGGAAGATAGCGGTAGAGACAGTAGTCGCTACAACCCTAATTATTGTACTAAACTATGATAATACGGTAGTCCTTCTTTCTCTCTCTCTCTGTCGGCTAGTGCCGCCAGGTACTAGCCTAGCCCGGTAGCATACCGGCAGAACTACAGTCTAAGATTATACGGTAGCCAGTATTCCTGTAGTATAGTAAATACTGCAGTTAGAAAACTACAGTATATAACATACAGTAGTATGATTTTCCAACATACTCTGTGTATCCTTTCACAGTCCATTGTTGAGCCCGCTAACCAAATGCTAAGGTGAAGCATTCCTTCAACATTCTGATGTATCCTAGATCATCGGAACACAAAATTTTGCCGTACAGTATTAAAATTTCACTTATGGGGGTTAGAGTTAGTATACACTAACTTCAGCTCTAAGTACTAGAGCTATTCCACCGTATATTTCTCTAATAAGGAAATTTAAAATATTAATATTGAGGGAGGTCACTGCAATTGCCTGGACAGGGAACACAGATATGTGTCTCTCCTATTTCCTTTCTAGCTTAATATTGTAAGCTATAATTATAATAGTAATAATTACTATTTAATGCATGCGAATATATTTATCAGTATGATATATTACCCCATACTCAATTCACTCTTTCTTTCCTTACAGGAGGAGGCTAAGGTGAAGAGTGTGGTCATGTACTACAACCACAAAAGCAGGGACTTTTGTGGCCACAAGATGTGCATGTATCATGCCCCCTGCTGCATCGCAACTGAAACCCCGAGGTATTGGGATCTGAAGGGTTGCACCGTCAGCTCGGCCCTGATGTCTGAGAGTTTCGGTGATCCCAAGACAACGGAGTCGAGGGATACTGTGAGGGAAACGCTTCGAAATTTGGCAAGAGGGTTCCAGAAGAACTCTCTGGACCCTTACCTGCCAAACAAAGCAATGAGAAGCCTTTTGTTCCCGAAGGTCACATCCGACGCGGTTGTACCTCTGGCATAGGTCAAGCCTCCCTTCATCCAACTGAATATCGAGGCTGACATCAACAAGGCTCTAGAAGACATGGACATCGTTCAGGAAAGAATGTCAGAGGTGTCCTCAGACACCGATAAGGATCTTCTTCAAGAAGATCCCGAAGAAGAGGGGGCCCAGACACCTGAGGAGGAAGAAGGATCCGTATCGGCAGTGACGAAAGACCCTCTACTGTCTGTGACAGCATATCAACCTGTGCCATCAACCTCTTCAGCCCTAAAACCTCAACTGGACCCGCTGTTATTCAAGGGCGAAACGCTTATGGCGCAGATCCAATTGATGATGGAAACAATGCGCAGTGAACAGCAAGAGTTGAGGAGGGAAGTCAGAGTAGCACACCGCGCAGTCTCTGACTTACCCCAATGCTCCAAAACCAACCCTTGGAAGTATGCAGAGTTCATGCCCATGATGAATGGGAAACTACATCTCTGAGAAGATGGGGGCCATACCCGTCGATGATCTCCAATTCTGGCCGAACATTTCGGCTTACCCGGAATACTTCGTGAGATTGAAGAATGAACCTGCCTCTAAATGAGAGAGGGAACCTAAGGAGGTCATAGTCTTTGATCATGACAAAGCGCAGGCTCTCTTGGCAAGTAGCCTGAAGAAAGCCGGCTATACAAATTCGAAGGTTTCTGCTTTGAGCAAGAGGCACGATACCTTCCTTGCTCCTTCCTCCAGAGCTTTTCCCTTTTCAGTTAAAGCTCTCCACTACATGTTAAAATCAGTTGATGCGGGCAAACCATGCCCTACGCTAAAAGAATGTAAACCATTGCCTCTAGCCCTGCCTACTGGCGAGAAGGATTGGAACGAGGTCCATCTAACCTTCTCGATCTCAAAACTGGACCCAGATATAGCAGGACAGCAGTTCAACGAGAACCTTCCGAAGTTGTCGGATTTTTTTCTGCGAAGGGAAAAGGAGACAAAAGAGAGACTAGCCGCCTCTTTATATCTCCAGAATTGTATGGAGATGTGCGTAGGCATCTCAAGTACCCCAGATATGTACACGGTCCTAGCCAAGATGCACATGGCTGCCCTAGTAAAGGATATGTACGCTTTCGTGAAGGCCAGGAGGACCTGTAGAGAGCACGTGTTTTCCAATGCAACGGTCAAGCACAAGCCCAAGAAGTTGATTACTTCATTTATCTGGGACAAGGACCACTTCCCAAAGGAAGCAGTCCAAGAGGTAGTTCCTAAAGCCGCCACGGAGAATATGAACCTTCTCCAAAAATGGGGCATGTCTTCCAAAAGGAAATCAATCTCTGGCGCTGGTCACCAACCCAAGAACAGGAAGACGAAGAAACCACGAGTACCTCATAGACCTGCACAGCATTCCACGGTTACCATGACCACAGTGCCCCAAATGGTTGTCCAGGCGGAAAACACATTCCAAATGGTGCCTATGCAGTTAGTAGCTCAGTCACCAGCCTATAACCAAGGCTTTGAGAGGCACACCACTACCTTTCGCCCTAAAGGTGGAGGATCTAGAAAAGACTCCTCAAGAAAGCCCTCAAGGGGTAGAGGAGGTCGTGGTCAGGGTAACAAACCCTCCGGATCATCTAAACAGTGAGATGCTCCAGATAGGAGGAAGACTCTTCCACTTTCAGGATCGTTGGACCTTCGATCCCTGGGCCCACAGCCTAATCAAGAATGGATAAAGGTGGAAATGGAACAAAACTCCACCTTCCTTTCCTCAATTCTTCCAACACTCTACCCTCTTATTGAAAGAATATACCATAGATCTCTTGAACAAAAGGGTTATAAGGAAAGCAAAGTCCCTCAAATTCCAGGGAAGGCTGTTTTGTGTTCCCAAGAAAGACTTGGACAAACTCACAGTTATTCTAGACTTGTCTCCACTAAACAAGTTCATCGAGAACAATAAGTTCCGGATGTTAGTCTTACAACACATAAGGACCCTGTTACTGAAAGGGGTGTACACAGTCCCAATACACCTGGCAGATGCTTCCTGGCACCTACCAGTCAGCCTCCCCCTCTCCTCCTACCTAGGATTCCAGGTACAGAAGACAAAGCATGTCTTCACAATCATGCCCCTTGGACTAAACATAGCGCCAAGGATATTCACAAAACTTGCGGACACAGTCGTACAACAGCTACGCTTAGGAAGCATTCAGGTAGCAGCATACATGGATGACTGGCTGGTTTGGCCAGCATCCAAGACTGCTTGTCTGCAGGCAGCCACGAAGGTGATCCAGCTCCTGGACCATCTGGGTTTCAAGATCAACTACAAGAAGTCTCGCCTCTCTCCAGCTCAAGAGTTTCAATAGTTAGGAATCCATTCAAACTTGCAGTCACACCGTCTCTCCATTCAACCTAAGAAGAGGAGAGAGATTTCGGGTTCTATCAAGAAACTACTGAAATCAAAAAAGATTTCAAGAGGCCAACAGGAATGAGTACTGGGCTCTCTCCAGTTCGCAGCAGTAACAGACCCATTGCTGAAAGCACATCTGAAGGATGTATCAGGAGTCTGGAGAAAATACGCATCAAACGCTCGAAGAGATCAACAGAGATTGACACCGACCTTACTGCGGTTGCTTTTGAGGCCGTGGTCAAAGATCAAGAGCCTAGCAAGGACAATTCCCTTACAACCACATCAACCGTCAGTAGTCATCCACACAGATGCCTCACTGGAAGGATGGGGAGGCCATTCCAATCAAAGGAAAGTACAAGGGAACTGGTCACACCAGTGCAAGACCTTTCACATCAACATTCTGGAAGCTATGGCAGTCTTCCTAATGTTGAAGAAACTATCCCCTCACAGATCAGCCCACAGCAAGTTGGTCTTATACAGCAATGTGATAGTGAAATGTCTGAACTGACAAGGCTCGAGATCTCCCTATATCGATCACGTGATGTTGGCCATCTTTGGCTTGGCAAGAAAGTAAATATGGCACTTATCAGCAGTTCACCTACAATGGTTCTGCAATGTGACGGCGAACGCTCTATCCAGGTGAAAACCGATAGTCAGAATGGTCCCTAGACGCAGACTCATTCTCCTTAATTTTGGAGAAAGTCCCGGAACTGCAGATCGAGCTCTTCACAACGAGCGACAAAAAGAAACTACCTTGATATGTGGCACCATATGAGGACCCTCGAGCAGAAGCAACGGATGCCATGTCCCTCAATTGGAACAGATGGAATCATATTTATCTGTTCCTTCCAACAAATCTCCTGCTGAAGGTCCTCAACAAGCTGAGATCCTTCAAGGGAACAACAGCAGTAGTGGCCCCCAAATGGCCCAAGAGCAATTGATTCCCTCTAATGATAGAACTGAAGCTAAGGCTGTTTCCTCTACCGAATCCAGTTTTATCCCAACTGGTTCAGAAGTCGACTGTCTACGCTTCATCATTGAGAGCCCCAAACCTACATCTGATGATTTTCTCGCCTTAGCAGCCAAGAAAAGGTTCAGGATCTCAAGAGACAACATCGACTTTATAGAAGAATACAAGTCAAAGTCAACCAGAAAACAATATGAATCCTCTTGGAAGAACGGGGTCTCCTTTGTCAAAGCTAACAAACCAGCAGATATCTGGATAGACTTTTGCCTTTCCTTCTTACTCCACCTTCATGAGCAAGCCCAGGCTTCCACCACGATAACTACGTGTAAGTCAGCTTTGACTAGACTTCTTCTCTATGCCTTCCAGGTGGACCTGTCGAACGAAACAAAAGCGTGCACTAGACTTAAACCAGCAACCCCTCCAAAGCCTGTATCATAGTCCTTGGACAAAGTCTTGCCTTACCCTTCGAACTTGAACAACGAAGATTGTACTCTAAAGGATGTAACACAGAAAGTTATAGCCTATTCTTATTCGCTATAGCCTTAGGGGCTAGAGTTACTGAAATAGTGGCCCTATCTAGAAACGAGGGCAATATTTAGTTCACAGAAGAGGGAGAATTGAATCTCTTTCCGGATCCTACCTTTCTTGCTAAAATCGAGCTGCCCACCAAAATGTGGGGTCCTTGGAGAATCTGGCCTCTGAAGGAAGATGTCTCTCTATGTCCAGTAGAGTGTCTTTAGATCTTCAAAGAACTTCAGACTTCAAGGAAGGACAGCTATTCCTAGGCGAAACCTCAGGATCAAACTTATCTTTAAAACAACTGAGGGCAAAACTCACCTACTTTATTACTAGAGCGGATCCTGACAGTACACCCGCAGGTCACGATCCTAGGAAAGTTGCTTCCTCGCTGAACTTCTTTCAGCATATGGACTTTGATAGACTCCGCTCATATACCGGGTGGAAATCTTCTAGAGTCTTCTATAAACATTATGCGAACCAAGTGCATGAAATAAAACAGTTTGTGGTGGCGGCAGGTAGTGTCATAAAACCTGTTATCTAGTGCTGCGATGAAGAGTGAACTGTTTGGGAATCAACAGTACACGTGGTGAACAGGTTTTAGCATCTTCGAGTGTAATACCCGTTAGTGGAGATCACTATAGTGCATCTCGGACTGTTCTATATAGGTGTAGAATCTAACAGATAACACCAGTGCCGTGTGAGCATTCGTACACAGTGTTAAAACATATCTATCATCTAAGTGAAATAAATCAAATAATTTACAATACTGAGTGGCACCTGTGACTAACCCATATATGCATTTCTTCCCTTACAGTGTTCAAATATATATATATATATATATATATATATATATATATATATATATATATATATGTATATATATATATATATATATATATATATATATATATATATATATATATATATATATATATATATATGGATAAATATCAACACAACATCGTGTTCAAATAGAAATAAATTTCTACCTCATACTTGGGATCGAACGCTAGCCCCTTCTAATGAAAGGCCAGGTCGAAACCAACCATGCCACGAGAGCCCATAAAAGGAAATCCGAACCTGACGCTAATCTAGCTGTCCGAGGATTTACCTGGCTAGACATCAGTCTCTTACCAGCGAGTTTTACCCGATTTCCCCGGGCCACCACGTGACACAATTGGTAGTAATTCATTCAAATTACCCCTAATGAGTCAATATGGATAAATATCAACACAACATCGTGTTCAAATAGAAATAAATTTCTACGTCATACTTGGGATCGAACGCTAGCCCCTTCTAATGAAAGACCAGGTCGAAACCAACCATGCCACGAGAGCCCATAAAAGGAAATCCGAACCTGATGCTAATCTAGCTGTCCGAGGATTTACCTGGCTAGACATCAGTCTCTTACCAGCGAGTTTTACCCGATTTCCCCGGGCCACCACGTGACACAATTGGTAGTAATTCATTCAAATTACCCCTAATGAGTCAATATGGATAAATATCAACACAACATCGTGTTCAAATAGAAATAAATTTCTACCTCATACTTGGGATCGAACGCTAGCCCCTTCTAATGAAAGGCCAGGTAGAAACAAACCATGCCACGAGAGCCCATAAAAGGAAATCCGAACCTGACGCTAATCTAGCTGTCCGAGGATTTACCTGGCTAGACATCAGTCTCTTACCAGCGAGTTTTACCCGATTTCCCCGGGCCACCACGTGACACAATTGGTAGTAATTCATTCAAATTACCCCTAATGAGTCAATATGGATAAATATCAACACAACATCGTGTTTCTATTTGAACACGATGTTGTGTTGATTGAACACGATGTTGTGTTGATATTTATCCATATTGACTCATTAGGGGTAATTTGAATGAATTACTACCAATTGTGTCACGTGGTGGCCCGGGGAAATCGGGTAAAACTCGCTGGTAAGAGACTGATGTCTAGCCAGGTAAATCCTCGGACAGCTAGATTAGCGTCAGGTTTGGATTTCCTTTTATGGGCTCTCGTGGCATGGTTGGTTTCGACCTGGCCTTTCATTAGAAGGGGCTAGCGTTCGATCCCAAGTATGAGGTAGATATATATATATATATATATATATATATATATATATATATATATATATATATATATATATATATATATATATATATATATATATATATATATATATATATATAGGCTATACCTTGAAGATGTTGAATTGTAAAAAGATTTTATTTACTATACATTCGTTATATTTACATTTGTCTGTACAAATAGATACATAAAATGTATATGTGTCTTATTCGCTCTGCATGAAATTGAATAAATATTCCAGAGCCTTTTATTTTTCCTAAAAATAAATATACTTGCCAGTATACTTCTGTAAGAATAACCTGGAAATTGCTAAAAAGTTCCACCTTGTTCCTACGAAATACAACTTAGATGCCTTATAGTCGATATCGACAATTTCCCTGCAGGGGGCAGGAAGGCCTAAGTTAGTTTAAAACTCAGTGGATATGAAAAATAATGGTAATGTCATATATATATTAGGTCTGGGAAACCATATAAGGAACTGAGTGAAAGTAAAAGCACTCATACAAACCCACAGATATAGCACTTTCAAGTAATTCTCTGGTAAACTTCCATCAGGACGACATGGCTGAGCCCAAAAAACAGATTTTGAACAAAGCAAAATATCTATTTTTGGGTGGTATGGCCATGTCGTCCTGATGGACCCTCCCTCCTTTCTAAAATGAGTATACAACTACGTAACAAAGTCCGCACCCGAAACTACTCTATCTGCAGCTATCCATGGTTAATTGCAACAAGGAATAGTTATGCCGTAGTAGTACTAGGAGGGGATCCACTGGGTAACCTTGATAACGGCTCCCCTTCAATTTTACCACTCTTCCCCTTCAAAGCGAAAACTCTATTCGCGGTGAAGATTGCTCTGTGTCGTATCAAGAAATGCGTCCCCTGATATTATGCGATATCCTTAAAAGTTACATTAAGGATACTCGCACCAGGAGTTAGAATTCTGGAAACCTGTGGTTAATTCTCTGGGAGTATCACTGTAGCCAAATATCCCTCAGAAAGCTGCCTGAAGGAACCCTCCATCAGGACGACATGGCCATATGACCCCAATAATAGATTTTTTGCTTTGCCCAGAATCCGTTATGTGGCTACATATTCCCTTGAAGTACTCCGCTGTTCATTGGAAATTCATTTGATAAGACTCCATTAACATTAACTTTGCACTTGCTCTGCTCATAGCCAGACTTAATGAAATTTACATATTTAATTAAGAGGAATTACATGATAACGTAGGAATCTCCACAAAATGGGCCGGTGCACACTATCAGAGGCTTTTTCATAGCCCACAAATGCCATCAGAAGAGGATTTCTATCTCTTCTGCATTGCTGTACATGTCTCAAATTCAAGATTTGTTCAGTGCAACTTTTATCTTTTCTAGATCATGCTTGTTCATCTCTCAGCTTTTCATCAATGTTACTCTCCAGTCTCTTCAGAATAAGCATACTATATATTTTCCTAATAGTTGACGAAATTGTTATGCCTCTGTAATTATTGCAATTAGTCAGGTCTCATTTTTTTACCATCTTTGGCAATAATCCTGACTCCCATTCATCAGGTTTGGCCTCTTCATGCCACAATCTACAAAATAATCTTGTAAGTAGTTCGGGAGTCGCTTCATTTTTGGCCGGTATCATCTTGTAGTTATCCATCCTATTTCAGGGCTTTCCATCTCTCCAGTTTCTTGAGGATGGCTTTAACTTCAAACACACTGAGTTCATTCATGGGTATATCATTGTCTTCATTAGCTTCAGATATATCGATCAAATTACTCCATTCATATCTCCTATTCATAACCTCACTAAAGTCCTCCATCCAACATTGTCATTCTTCATCTTCTGTTACTAAAATAGAGCCATCTCTCTTAAATTGATGGGTATATCCTCTTCCTCTTTGATCCAGTAGAGATTTCAACAATAATTCTATGAGCAATTCTTACACCATAGCCATTTCCTGGATTCATTGCACAGTTAGCCTTATCAGCTTTACTTTATAAATA
Organism: Palaemon carinicauda; assembly: GCF_036898095.1. Lineage (NCBI taxonomy): Eukaryota > Metazoa > Arthropoda > Malacostraca > Decapoda > Palaemonidae > Palaemon > Palaemon carinicauda. The sequence goes on from NC_090758.1 coordinate 16,653,458, forward strand.
TTCTCTCCAGTCACCAACGACTTTTCTTTTAACCTCAATATTGATACTCTAATACTTAGCATGTTCTACAATATAATTTCCATAACTTCCTCAAAACCTTAACAATCAATTTCTGTCTTTGTCTCCTTTTTATAGTATCCCAAGTATCATTTGATTTTCATGGCTATTTTTTAACTGTGTCCCACAAGTTACTAACTGGTTGATATAGTTCTTAAGATCACACCATTCTTCATTCATTGTCTGTTCTTCGTCTCATAAAGTCTCTAAGACTGCATTTCAATTCCTACATTCAATTGCAGATGTTTCTCCGAGTTCTTTTTCTAAAAGCTTGGTTGTATCAAACCTAGGTATCCTGTCTCTCTTTCTGTTGGGTGTTTTCTGTTTTAATTTCAATTTGCCCATGAAAAGCTAGTGATCACTATCAATATCTGCACCTCTATAGCTTCTTGCATTTCTCAGAGCAGCCCCTACCAGCTCCCCCCCCCCCCCTCTCTCTCTCTCTCTCTCTCTCTCTCTCTCTCTCTCTCTCTCTCTCTCTCTCTATTAATAGCAATTTGATCTATCTTATTTTTGTAAATGCCATATTGTGAAGTCTATGTATAGGCTACCTGTGGATGTTTCTGTGTTAAAAAAAGAATACCTACAATGCCAAAATTGTTTGCTGAACAGAAACTTATGAAATGTGTTATAATTTCATTTGCACCTTTGCCAAGCCCCTAGAAACCCATCACATTCTTTGTCCCTTGTTAATACATCTTCTAACTTTGTCTTTGAAGTCACCAATCACAATTTTCCTATCTCTCAGGGATCTTATCTATTACCCTCTGCAGTTCTTCATAAAATTCATCTTTCCTTAGATCAGGGGGATCATTTGTTGGGGTATAAGAAACTATAATACTCATGTTGCTCTGCTTTGATTCGAACTTTGCTAATGGCAATATACTATTTACAGCTCTCCACTCTGTTCATACCTTTTCTGCTCTTGGTGTCATCACCATTTCAAGCCCTTATCTTCCAACTTCACTTGATCCTCCTGAGTACACACACACACACACACACATATATATATATATATATATATATATATATATATATATATATATATATATATATATATACATATATATATATACATATATATATATATATATATATATATATATATATATATATATATATATATATATATATATATATATATATATATATATATATATATGTATATATATTGCCTTTGTCTAAAGTTTGTTTACCAATCCCCTTACAACGTATTTCACTTAGGGCTAAGATGTCCAGACTATATTTCATAAATTCCCAATCTGATTCATGGTACTAATATTCCAATTACATATTTTCAGTTTTACTTTATTATTCATAAACCGGGAGATTCTTAGCACCCCGCTACGCCCGGGACTGGGAGCCATTCTATGATCTCTTCCCATGACTTTAAATCTACAGAAGATTTTTTGGCGAGATATATCAAAGGATTACTAGTTCCTGGAGATGCTCAGTAACTATCCAACTTGAGCAAGTAACTTATGCCAGTCCCTATCAATTTTAGTAAGATCAACCACCAGGCATTAGGAGTAAAAGCCGAAGAGAGTTTGTCCATCGCCCTAAACCCAATCCATCACCCTACTGACATCGACTTCATCGAGATTTAGGGGCATTACTTCCACACTCAAAGCTATCATTACTCCATCATGTTGTTCATCCGCTTATAGAACTTATATAAGTATAACCATTGGCAAACATGGATCGCCAAAATATACCCACTAACATGGTATATTATACAATACTAAGTAGACTTCCACAGCTGTAGCCACTATTAAGAAGTGAAAAGTTACTTAGGTGGTTACTTGAGTAAGAATGCTATTAAACATTTGCCTCCGTTCTTCTCGCCTTGTTTAATAGACAGTAGGCTATATTAGGAAGAGATTCATTACAAATCTCTTCTTTCAAAAGTAGATATGAACATGAACAAATGATTGTTTTCACTTTGCAACGCCTAGCTGAAATTATGAAGCCTCATCCTTAAACTCTGATGACTTGGAAAACTGCAATTCTAATTGTATGATAGATTTGTGGAAAAAAATAAAATTTATTATATTTGATATGAAAAAATATTAGGTAATCAATATATATAAAATAATCAAATTTTAGCTTTTTATAATAGTGCTAACTTCTTTTGTAGAGAAAATCCAAATTATGAAATTATTGAAAGTTTTGTCGTGAATGAAAGAAAAAAAAAATATTGGCTAAACTCCGCCCACTTACAATCTTATTTGTATTTTCCTTGAGTAAAACACAGGAGCACAAAGCATTTCTTCTCAATGCCTTACAAGCATGAATACTTAATAAGAGAGAAAAAAATAATCAAATTTCAATGAATAAGATATTTTTCAAAGTTGATTGGTCATGGAATCCTAGTCACGCTTAGTAGCTTTCGTTACGTTCGCTTATTTCTTTGCCTTCTCCATATTTAACATTTACCTATAAGGCAGTATGAGCAATTTCACCATGTATGCTCAGTAGCCCCACCATCTATGTATGGTCCCTCATAGGCTACGTTGTACCCCCATCAACTATATTATAATAGGCTATCAGTTTTTTTGGCATTCTTCAATGAGTATGTTTTACGACAACAACCAGCTTCCAAGATGTGTTCCACTTTACTCATCCTTATCTATGGCTATTTGATTCAGGATCATAATCCAACTGTAAAAGCATCTCAAACATCGTCTCGTGGTTCAAGATTGTCAAGTGTTTTCCTTTTCCAAACAGGGAAAATGCTGGAGATGAACGCAAGACTATCAAACTGGAGTTAGAAATAAAAGTTTAAAAAGTTAGAGCGCTTATAGAAACTTCAACTAATATTCAGAGAGCATAAAACATGCAAGACCATAATGGTTTGCAAGTAGCAAACCATTCCTTACCACTACCGCAGTAGACCGTATCACACTCATAAAATGAATATCCATGGTTGTAGGAAGTTTGCAATACTAAAACTCCATATGGAACAATGTCGTTTGTCACCCATAAGTAGCCTAATTCTTAACCTAGTCTACACCTCAAAGCTAGTGACTGTTAACTTTCTATGAGGTCCTACAACTCTAATTTCATCTTCATCACCATCTATAAACCCACAAACATCCCTTGCCAAGATTTCTGCCACAAAGAATGTAAGTCGTGCATACAATTCTGGCACTACTACTGTTCCGCGCTACGTTGGAATCTGCGCCGATTCCGAATCGGGTTGCGCGATGTTAGAATTCTTACTTTGTGCGGCAAAGTTGGAATGCAGTGGTGAGTTCCCGCGGGTGTTGACGCCTATAGGCCTATAAAGCACAAGCAGACGACATTAACGTCAAGTGCTTGTCAGTCAGTGTGCGGTCACGACCTTCTGACAAGCTGCTAACAAGTGTGCAATTGCCAGTCAAGTACTTATTATTATCTAGTCTAGGAATAACTAATAACAGAATAATTTGCCAAATTTTTAAAATCATTCTTTGATTTGACTTGGTGACAATTTAAACCCTGAAAGAAGTAAAACTAGAATAGATTATTCACTGGCAAAATCAAACATGGATCTACACCGCGAACATATGAATCATTATAAAATTAACATACACTGTTTAAAAAATGTCAAATGCATAAAAAATTATATTAGTTAACTAACTACAACACCCTCCCCATTGTTTGTGAATTAGAAGCTGACATTCAATAATTTTAAGTGGCCTAAACACAGTGACAGATAGGGGGGGAAATTCCATACTACAATAACTAACACGCCTTGGAAACAAATTAAACACACATAATGACCTGACTTTACATAATGGCCTGATCACTGCATATACGACGAGGAGATCACCCCCATAGAACCTAATACTGTTAACACACCTATTGCCATATAAGGTACACGAGTCAGTCGGCGTATTTACGTGAATCTGTTTCACTCCACAGCAACCAAAATACGATTCTAACATGGTCGCGCGATCTGGGAATCTTCACATTGTGCAGCGCCAAATGAGAATATTCCAGCACGGTGCAAATTCTGAGATGGGTCGCAACACTACAATGCCAGAGATCCTGAGATTGCAGTTTTCTCCATATCAGGTTCAACGGGGGCTTCTGTTTCAGAGATCCCAAGTTCGGTCCCCGCCAAGGACGCGAATCCCGTGAGACCTTCTACCGGGGGCTACTCCCCAGGGTGGCACCTGGGGGGGAAGGTTAGAAGGGACTAGTGATGGTCCCTGCTGGCTTATGGTCGCCCGAGGAGAATGATGTAGATCGTCTCAGTGGAGACCTAAAACCCGCAACTTTAACTTTAATTTTAACATATAGGTAGATTTTGACCTGGATGCCATATACCACGGCACAGTGTAAAATCCGGACGTCGGATGCCGTCCGGGAGAATAGAAAATCGCTTGTATCACCGGGAAAGACTCGAAAATACACCTCTTTTTTTTGTGACTGGTAATGTTCACTGATACTTTCTGTTATTTTCTGAATAAATGTTCGAAAAATATTGGTTTATTTTCATGTTATTGAGAATAATCTCAATCGGACGTCAACATTACACTAACTGGGTAAAATAGCGGGCAGTTAGATAGTGTAATGTTGACGTCCGATTGGGATTATTCTCAATAACATGAAAATAAACCAATATTTTTCGAACATTTATTCAGAAAATAACAGAAAGTATCAGTGAACATTACCAGTCACAAAAAAGAGGTGTATTTTCGCGTCTTTCCCGGTGATACAAGCGATTTTCTATTCTCCTGGACGGCATCCGACGTCCGACGTCCGACGTCTGGGTTTTACACTGTGCCATATACCACAAGATCTGGTGCTAGAGTGACTGCAACTTGTTTCCTGATTCCCTGTACAAGAATATCACGGATACACCGAGGGAGCCACCTATGTAGGCTTCAAGAACAGAAAGCTGATGATGATACCTTCAATACCAATTACCCCAACCCTGCTTTCTAAAACTGCCAATGGCGTCAGAACATGCTTCTCTAACCCTCTCCATTCACAGCTTGGTAGTGGTAGCTTCTGTATGAACACTGTAGTTTTGTAGCACCACCTATCATGTTCACTTGATTATCGATAACATTAAGTTTTTTTTCTATGCTAAGACAATATAAGCCTTGAGGTTAATGTTAGTAAACATCCCTCAATTTTTAAGAATAAAAATCAAAATCTTCGAATGGAACTGTATGTTTTACAGCGGTGGGGTTTTTGGCCGCTGTGTGCATGCACAAACTGGAAGCTATATACAAGGAGGCAGGGGGAGAGAGAGAGAGAGAGAGAGAGAGAGAGAGAGAGAGAGAGAGAGGAGAGAGAGAGAGAGAGAGAGAGAGAGAGAGAGAGAGAGAGAGAGAGAGAGAGCACTGTTGCTCCCATAGTTCAAATCTTGGTGCTCTGCTAGAAGGTAGTGACTGACACCAAATATGTTAAAACTGAACTAAAAAGTAAACTACTTTATGTCTGATATTTATGAAAATTGTTTCTTAATTGACCTGGTGTAATCTCTCCTGGAAAATAGTCTAGATAATATTTCTAGTGAAATTACAAAATGATAAATAGATCAAAGACAAAATAATACTTTTAAACAATGAAAACAAAAACTTTTCTCAGAAGATATATGAAATTTCAAAGACTTAATGCACTTGCAGTGCTTTCAATGAAAAAAAGAATTTCTCAGTTCTCATCCAGATATCAAGGAGAGAATTATTGATCTTCCTGCCCAAATTGAAAAAAGGAAAATAGATTTTGTTTTTAAATAAATAGACTGTGTTTTTTATTTTCATATAATATTCAATGAAGTCTTTGAACAAATATTCTTATACATATTGGTTTTCTTTTGCACAATATCAAAACAAAAGGTAAATAATTGTGGAGCAGCACCCATACTAGTTTTAACTCTAGGACCACTGAGCTAACTTCTACGTTCATCACCTGGCAACTCTTGCAACACCTTCGCTCTCGGGGCCGTTTTCAGTAAAATTCTCATTGCGGTCCCCGTAGAGTTTCGCCACCATGTCAGTCTTTTATCACGGAGACTGGGCATGGACCATGTATCCAGAAGGAGACAGACACTGCAGGAACCTCGAGAGTGTTCTGGACTGCGACTGTGATTGCTGTACGTTATACCACCAGCAACGTGTCTACATTTTCACTACCGTTGGCGTTCACCCCACCGATGTAGATGACCCAACCCTGCTAGATCACCATGTCGAATGCAGCTGCAAGGCATACTAAATCGCCTCTACCAAGGTTCTTATGTACTACAGAGCCTTGAAATTAGGTACCAGGGAAGAGACTACACCCCCTCCCAAGAGAAGGAAGAGTCCTGATCGTCCTCCGCCAGCGCCAGTACTAACCCCACCATTACCACTGAGGACACCAAGGACTGAGAGCACAGACTCATCCTTGTTTGTCCCTAGAACTCCTCAGCAGTCGTTTGCAGCCGCAGTCAACCTGTCAACTGGCGTGCCTGAGTCCTCCAGTGCCATGGAGACCAGACAGGGGAACCACTCCACGGACTGCAATTGCACTGATTGCCTTACTAAACTCCTGCAAGAAGCCTCCACAATTGCAGAGAATGTCCCAGCTACACAGCCCAAGACACCTCTGCCAAAGTTTCGGCTCTCACATACGGACAGCGCATTTTCCTACACCTCTGTTGCTGCCATGGCTAATAAGCCAGGCATGCAACTCACTGCCAGAGCCAACAGGAAAGGTGATCTTATCATCTACCCCAAGGATGTCGAGACAGCCAGAGCCCTCCAGGAAGACCCAACTCTAACGCTGCTCGATCCTGCATTCACCAGGAAGAAAGCTCTCATCACCAGGTATCCTGTCACAATGCCTATCACCATTGCAACTTCATGCAGCAACATTGGCTCTGCTGTTCTCTGAATGAGCAAGGACAACGTCCCTTTTCGACATCTCATCGCCACCTTCATCAGTCCAGTTCCCTCTAAACTGGATTTAGGAGTCTTGGGAACTTTCCCCATCGAGGAGTATACAGCTGAGCCCCTTCGCTCTTATAGATGCCAACGTTTTGGTCATCGAAAAGAAGAATGCAGAGGCCCCATAATCTGCGGTGTCTGCAGCCAGTGCCACTGCACAGAAGTGTGCCATAAAAGCCCACAAGGAAGGACGACACACCACATCCAAGTGCCCCATATGTTACAGGCCACACCATGCTTGGAAGAAGTGCTGCCCAGAACGTCTCAAGAAAATCGCAGCTATGAAGAACACATTCTCTCCTAACAATGAGAAACCAGCTTCAATCCTGCTACCTAAAGACCAGCGACCACCTCGCCAGAGAAGACAGCGCCAGCCAGCCACTATTCCAGTGCCTGCACTTGCAACTGCTCCTCATGAGGAACAGCAACGACCTGCAACTGCTCCTCATAAGGACCACCAATGACCTGCAACTGCTCCTCATAAGGACCAGCAATGACCTGCAACTGCTCCTCATAAGGATCAGCAACGACCTTCAACCTCAATTCCACCACAAACCTTGGCTCAATAAATTGAGTCCCTCACCTTACAAGACCTCATACCCATCGCCTTCAAGATCCTCACCAGAGTCCTTTCCTTATCCTCGACCCCCACCTTCCTGCAGCTTCTTCTACAATTCCATATTCTGGCCCCAGAGAAGGGATAAGCCTCTTTGCTTAAACCTACTCCTATTCTCTCCGACTGCAGAAAACCTCTCTCCTCCCCCAATCTCTCCTACTTACTGGGACTTGCTGCTATCAACACTTTTTCTCTAGCTAAAACTTTTCATTTCGTGGACCTAAAAAGAGTCTCCTTTTTCGGGTTACTTCCATCCCTTTCATGTCCTTGTCAAATCCCTCCTTTAATCACTCATCCTTTATCCATTTCAAATCCATCCTTTCCTTCTTAATATACCATTTGTGGCTTTTTTTGGAGTTCTCCTATTTCCAGACTGAGATCCTCTTATGGGCTGTCCAGCGACAATAGCCCGTGTCATGCTACAGGCATGGTAATCTTCACCAACCAAGCAACCATACTAGTTTTAGACTCAGCTAACACTCGTTCTGACTTCAACACCTCTCTCTCTCGCTGATTGCTCTAAGTAAAATTCTTATTGCGATCACCGCAGAGTTTCGCCGCCATGTCCATCTTCCACCTTGGAGATTTGGCATTGACCCTCTATGCTGTTGATGATTGCCACTGCAGAGATCGATAGAAAGACCCCATCTGTGACTGCAACTGCTGCTATGCCTACCAGAGACGGAGAGTGCACATGTTCACTGTAGCAGACCTCCGTACCACCTACGTCGAGGACAACTCATCACATCCGATACAGCTGTAAGGGGTGTAAAATCGCCTCTACTAAGATTCTGAAGCACTTCAGATCCAAGCCAGCTACTTGGGAGGAGCCTACTCCCCAAAAGAAGGAAGAGTCCGGATCACCCTTCTCCAGCTCCAGTAGAGCCCCCATCATTGCCCTTAGTGACTCCAAGGACTGAGAGCCTAGACTCGTCCTTATCAGTCCCTTCAACTCCGAAGCAGATAGATCCAGTTGCAGCCCACATTCCAGCTTCAGCGCCTGTTTCCTCCAATGCCATGTAGGTTGAAACTACTGAGCCTCAGGGGGAACATCCTTTGGATTGCAATTTTGTTGACTGTCCACAACATCTCCTTCAGGAAGCCACCGCCATTGCTGCCAGCATCCCAGCCTGAACCCAGGAAACCAATCCCAAAGTTCAGGCTCACACACACCGACAGCTCCACATCCTACACCGTAGTTGCTGCTATGGCTGCAAAGCCTGGCATGCAGCTTTCAGCTCACCCTAACCGAATGGGTAACCTCATTATCATCCCTAAGGACCAGGAAACTGCCAGATCCCTTCAGGAGAAACCAGCTCTGACACTGCCCGACCCTGCCTTGATACAGAGGAAGGCTGTCATTGCCAAATACACGACTACCATGCCCATCTCCATTGCCACCTCTTGCAGCAATATTGACAAGGCAGTACGGTGCAAGAACAAGGATGATGTCCCTGTTAGTAGGCTGATAACCACCTTCATAGGTCAAGTACCTTCATCACTGGATCTTGGAGTCTGGGGGACATTCCCTGTTGAAGAATACACTAGAGAACCCCTTCGATGTTACCGCTGCCAGCGTTATGGCCACCATAAGGAGGAATGCCAAGGCCCCATCACCTGAGGAGTTTGCAGCCAAAGCCACAACACAGAAGAACAGAAGAGACACAAGCCCCAAGTGCCCTAATTGCTCCAGACCTCATCATGCCTGGAACAGGCGCTGCCCAGAACGACTTAAGAGGATAGCTGCGATGAAGAGCACTATCCTCCCAAAACAGCCTACGGCAGTTGAGACTCAACCACCCAAGGACCAGCAACCTCCTCGCCAGAGAAGACAACACTAGCCAACCACTGTTCCTGTGCCAGCACCTGCCAACCAACTGCAAGCAGCACCTCCTTCTCACCCTACAAACCCACCTCCTCCTCAACCTACATCCTCAAACTCACCTCACACCCTGGCTCAACAAATCGAGTCACTAACCTTGGAAGTCCTCATCCCTATCGCCTTCAAAATCCTTACCAGAGTCATATCCTTATCCTCGACCACCAACTTCATGCAGCTTCTGTAACAATTTCAGCTTCCAGCCACCGAGCAGGGATAAGCTTGTGTGCTTAAACCTACTCCTTTTTTCTTTGATTGAAGAAAAAAACTTCTCTCCTCTCCCAGTCTCTCCTACCTACCAGGACTCGCTGCTATCGCCACTTTTTCTTTGACTGACACACTCTGTTAACCTTTCATTTCATTGACCTAAAAAGGAGTCTCCTTTTCGGGTCACTTCCCTCCCATTCATGTCTGAGGCTCAAATCCCTCGTAAAGTAACTTATCCTCCACTTCTGTATGTTCCAGTAACTATTAAATTAACCCCTTGCCTTTTTATTGCTGTAATTTTGGCCTCCTTTGGGAGACCGCCCTTTTCAGATTGATGTACTTTTACGGGCTGCCCAACAGCAAGAGCCCGTGTCATGTCATGGACAAGGCAATCTACGGAATGGAACGTTACTAGTTTTAGCCACGATCCGCTACTGCCACAGGGATTATATGGACATAATCATCACATTTCAGGGATATTATGAGGCAGTAAAGAGACCATTTCCTTAAATCCAGAAATATATACACTGCATATACCAAAGATCCAATCATGAGTAAGATTTTTCTAGCTCAATGTATTCTCGTTAGCATACTTTCTGGAGAATGCCACAAATTGAGAAGGGAGCTTAGTGAATTTTAACTATGCCACTAAAACATAACATAACTTCTTAGGAAACAGGGCTGACAATTGTTAACCAGCGATCTCGTCCCACGATCCAGTCTTGGGAGAGTTAGTTTGAATCAGTTCTTTACTTGCCTCATTGATCTGCTGACAAAGCACAAAATGTTCTGAGTTGGTTTTGTATGTTGGCATGTAGCACCCGTGGGGAGGGGATGAACAGAGGCGAAAAATGGCCAGATGCAGTTGCATCACCCACCACTGCTACTTAAAAGCCAGACAGGCCCTCATAATCCCCACCAATGAGCGCGCCAATAAGAACAGCTGGGCAGACTAGTCAAATCATTAGTAAGTAAGCAAAAGTCATTTGGCACAGAGCCATGGTATTCCTCTTTCAGATATGGCTGTCATTGACACTTAACAAGACCCCAAAATCTATTTTTCTATTTGGAAGTAACTAGTTCCATGTAGCCGTACCCCTCTGTGTCCTTTCTCTCTGAGTGTCTCCTGATAAGAAGTAAGTTAATACATTATTATCTACAACTTAAGAGAAATTAAGATTGAAATCATTTGAAAAGAAACAAGATATTCCAAATCACGCAATTATGTATTCAAACCCATTCATCTTGAAGAAAATTTGTATAACTTACACAATAAATCCACATTATTAATGGGTCTACACCTGTACTTCACGCTAAACGTCCAAAAAATAAAACATTGACACATGGATTCAGGAATGGGCACCTTTCTTCAACCTCAGCAAAACGCCTACATTCACGAAATAGGTCCTAGATCAACTTCAAAAGGACATTATTACCTGTTTACCGTCATCGGCCACACAACTCCTTGTTTGAAGCCATTCCCATAAAACTGCAACGTCCGCCTCAGGTATATCTTTCCCACTTTCAGGATGAATAGTGAAATTTGGTATCCCTGAGTATATTACATCTGACAAGGGTACAATTTTTGTTTCTAAATTATGGACATCATTAGTAATTACCTGGGAAACACCCACATCACACCAATGCCTACTACCCTGAGGGCACTGAAAGCATCAAACGTTTTCATCGCACCCTCAAAGCAGCTTTGACCACCCACTGTAACAACTTCAACTGGTTTATCCAGATTTCTTGGGTTCTCCGGGCACTAGGGACCACTCTTGAAGATGCCGTGGATTTTTTTGGCAACTAAAATTGTATATATATATATATATATATATATATATATATATATATATATATATATATAGGCCTATATATATATATATATATATATATATATATATATATATATATATATATATATATATATATACCATGGTCTTCCACTGTCTTGGATTGGAGTTCTCTTGCTTGAGGGTACACTCAGGCACACTATTCTATCTTATTTTTTTTCTTCCTCTTGTTTTTTTTTAATTGGTGTGTTGGGCAGGCTTAATAGAAGGGCCATGGATGCCTGGTGGTTTATCAAGAGGTTGTCTTTTCCTTTTTCTGATTATTTTTCTTCTCAAAACCATCCTTACTGTCCTCCCTTCAGTTGAAGTGGCTATCCTGGAGGGTATTTAGCCTTGCATGGTGTATCGGCTCCTCCATGTTGACCAGTTTTTCCGACTTTTTACTAGTCTATGGGTATCATCAATCACTTTGTTTATAATTCTGTACGTATTGTTTTTGTTATAATTCCTGTTAATCTAGTTTTTAAGTATGATGTCTCTTTTTTTATTTCTATTTATTCTTATGCTGTCTGGAGACATTGAGCGAAATCCAGGACCAGTACATCCTAGATTTCGTCAATGTTGTCTTCTGTATTGCAATATTCGTGGTCTTCATGCAAATATCCAAGACCTTACAGTTGCGTCCAGACAGTATGATATTCTTTTGTGCTCAGAAACTTTGGTTTCTAATATGAGGCACTCATCTGAGCTCCTTATAACTGGTTTTAAGAAGCCAATAATGTTGAAACGTGATGCCATCCCTAGGGCCAGGGGAATGGCGGTGTATATTAGGACTGAGTACCCTGCTTCTCATAAGTCCTGCTATCAATGTGGATGTCATGAGATTCAGGTAATAAAAGTTTGTGGCAGGCATAACAACTTTTATTTGTGTCCGATCTACCGGAATCCAGACATGGATGATTCTATCTTCGATTGTCTTCTTACCATTATGGCTAAGATACAAGAAGATGATAGAAAGGCTTCTTTTGTCTTTGTTGGTGATTTTAATGCTCACCATAGGGAGTGGTTAAGTTCTATCTCTCCTACCGATCGCCATGGCTTAAGAGCTTTAGACTTTGCCTCTGAATCAAGCTGTGAGCAAATCATAAATGAAGCTACTCACAGGTCTGGTAATTGCTTGGACCTCGTATACACTGACTCCCCTGGCGTTATAACTAGTAAGGTTGGTTCTCCAGTTGGGACATCTGATCATGCCTTGATTTCATTATTAGTGAAGACTGAGCAGCCTGTCCCTGATATATCATATTCTTGTAAAATTTATATGAAATCCCAAGCAGACTGGAATGGGATTTTACATGATCTTTTGTGCTTGAATTGGTCACAATTATATAATAGTGTAGATCCTGTTGTCCCTTTGAATGAGAATCTAGTCAACATAATTGATAGGCGTATCCCTTCTCGTGTGCTAAGGTACCGAGTGAAGGACAAACCGTGGTTCAATGATGATTGTAGACGTGCTTATTTGGAGAAACAGGAGGCCTATCATCTTTGGAAGGGTAACAGATCAGATTTGACCTGGAACAACTATACTCAGCTTCGAGCTTTTGCTCATCGAGTTTATGCCTCGACTGAAAAGGAGTACAATTTAACCATAAAAGAAACACTTTCTGGTACAACTCAGGAACATAAATAGTGGTCTACCCTTAAATCTGCACTCTTTGGTGTAGATGCAACAGTTCCTCCTTTACTTAAACCAGATGGATCAGTCAGTCACTGTCCAAAGGAAAAGGCCACCCTTTTGGCTGATGTTTTTGACAGTAAACAGAGTAATGAAAAACTTGAACTTCCTCCTTCCTGTTTTCCTGAGGCTAAACTAACTAGTTTAGCTTTTCGATCTCGTGAGATTAAAGCTCTGTTGGTGGAGCTTGATGCTTATGGAGGTGTAGACCCAAATGGTATTTTTCCTTTGTTTTTTTATAAAGACAGCAGATTGCTTAGCTCCATTTTATCTGTTATTTTGCGCAAGTTAGCAAGAAGAGGAGCTTTTAGCACTTGTTGGAGAATTGGTAATGTTACTCCTCTATGTAAAAGTGTTTGTGGTAGCTCAAGTCCCACTGATTACCGCCAAATTTCCATAACTCCCATATTATCTAAAGTTTTTGAACGTCTTATGGCAAAACGTCTTAATAGGTTTGCTGAAGGTAATCATCTCTTCCCTAGTTTGCAATTTGGTTTTCGTAAAGGCCTTGGAGCATGTGATGCCCTTCTTACAATCTCCAATGCTGTACAGAAATCCCTTGACTGTGGTCGGGAAGTTCGTATGATTGGCCTTGATTTTAGTGCTGCCTTTGACCGTGTTAATCATGAGGCCCTTGTTTTCAAACTGAAACAGTTGGGAGTGGGTGGGTCGTTTCTTAGCATTATTATTGATTTTTTAAGTAATAGATCCCAAAGAGTTGTTGTTGATGGGCACCATAGTGATTATAGGAATGTGATATCCGGTGTTCCACAGGGTAGTGTTCTTGGCCCATTACTTTTCATACTATATACACATGACATGTGGTTTGGCCTAGAAAACAAGCTTGTTGCATATGCAGATGATGCTACTCTCTTTGCATCAATTCCATCCCCTGAATGTAGATCTAGGGTTGGTGAATCCCTTAATAGAGATTTAGCTAGAATTAGTGCATGGTGCAAATTATGGGGTATGAAGTTGAATCCTAACAAAACTCAATGTATGATTGTAAGTAGGTCAAGGACGGTGGCTCCTCAACATCCGGATCTCAGTATTGATAATGTTTCTTCAAATATGTATGACTCTTTCAAAACTTTAGGTGTGATTCTCGACAGTAAATTTACTTTTGAGAAACACATAAGGTTTGTGTCTTCTTCAATTGCACAAAAAATAGGCTTATTGAGAAAGTCTTTCAAGATTTTCGGTGATCAATCTATTCTGAAGAAGTGTTTTAATTCTTTCATTCTACCTTGTTTTGAGTATTGTTCTCCTGTCTGGTCTTCAGCTGCTGATTCTCATCTTAATTTGTTGGACAGAAACTTACGGTCTATTAAATTTCTTATTCCTGATCTAGATATTAATCTCTGGCACCGTCGTTCAATTAGTTCATTATGCATGTTGCATAAGATTTTTCATAACTCTGACCATCCTTTACATTCAAATCTCCCTGGACAATTCTATCCTGTTCGTAATACTAGGCAGGCAGTTAATTCTAATAGCCAGGCCTTCTCCATCACGAGGCTCAATACTACGCAGTACTCTAGAAGTTTTATTCCAGCTGTAACCAAGTTGTGGAATGATCTTCCTAATCGGGTGGTTGAATCAGTAGAACTTCAAAAGTTCAAAGTTGGAGCAAATGCTTTTTTGTTGACCAGGCGGACATGAGTCTTTTTGTAGTTTATTTATGACATATTTGTTTTTGATGTTGTTAATAGTTTATATATGACATGTCTGTTTTGACGTTGTTACTTATTTTAGAATTATTTATTGTTAATTTGTTCTCTTCATTTATTTATTTCCTTATATCCTTTCCTCACTGGGCTATTTTTCCCTGTTGGAGCCCCTGGGCTTATAGCATCTTGCTTTTCCAACTAGGGTTGTAGCTTGGATATATATATATATATATATATATATATATATATATATATATATATATATATATATATATATATATATATATATATACTGTATAGCCTATATATACAGTGATGCCTCAGGATACGAAAGTAATCCGTTCAGGATACGGTTTCGTATCCTGATTTTTTCGTATCCTGAGTCGCGTTTTACATGAAAATAGCCTAATCTGTTCCAAGCCTTACGAGAAGACACCTTTTCTTCCATAAACACGCTAAACTGTCGTAATAAACATGCAATGCAGCCATTTCTATCATTCAATAATCAACCCAACTGTTAAAAACAGCCTAATCCATTCCAGAAACCATTATGAGTTTATTTATTAATGTAGTTATAGCCTAGTTATCCCGTCCAAGTCCTAAGAAAACGGTCCGTTTTCTTTACTACTGTATAAAAGTTACGGTACTGTATGTAAAGCATTTGGATCAGTGAAGGTGTATTGTTACCTGTACGTACACCTAAATTAAGGATTGATAGTCTGAAAAAAAAGGTTACAGTAATTAGTGTAACAAAAAAGTTGAAACTTACCTTTTGATTGAGACGATGTCCGATAGCGAAGTCGCGGCAGAGGAGGATGGCATAAGGCAGAAAACGTAACAAGTGACAGACTACGTACAGTAATTTACACACTTAACACATTAACATTTGAACTTTACGAAATAAAAAAAATGGCAGAAATAATTAACACTCAACATTACGTAAGGATAACTATAAAATGAAAGAAAAAATTACTTTAACACTTAACGGTAACATAAAATTTAAAATTTGATTTTTATATTTTTGGCTTTTTTATAACATTGTTTTTCATTTTTCCTAAATCTCTTCTACTTCTTCATCACTTTCTTTTTTCTGTTCCTTTTCTTTACTTTCACCTTCTAATTCTTCATCCCTTCCTCTTTTCTGTTTCTTTTCTTCACTTTCACCTTCGTCTTGGCCTACTAATACCGCTGGCCTCTTTAACAAGAAACTATCCATTGAAGCTTGTTTGTGCCTACTTTTCAACACATTTCTAAAATGCGTTAGGCAAACCTCATTGCAGTGTTAAAGCGCACGGTTGGTATAAACTTTTTCTGGATGTTCCTTTTCGACGTAGTCTGCCATTTTATGGAAACATGCGAGAATTTCCTTGATGTCTGCCGTTTTCAAAGGTGTAACATCCTCCTCATCACCGCTAGAGAACTGCTCTTGAACATCACTCACTTGCATCGTCTCCAACTCCTTCAGGTCGTCCGTTGTCAACTCCTCGTAGTGCTCCTCGATAAGTTCATCTATATCCTCCGCGCTAACTTCCTGGCCCATGGACGTACCAAGATGTACGATGTCAGCCACCTCAGACTGCTGAATTGGTTCAGGATCGTCAACGATCTCGGCTTCGCCTCCAGGCTTCACTACCCCTCGAAGTCTCGTGCAGAGACAGCATCAGGCCACAGCTTTCTCCAAGATGAGTTCAGGGTACGCCTCGAAACTTCCTGCCAAGCGAGATCGATGAGTTTGAGGCATATCATGATGTTAAAGTGATCTTTCCAAAATTCACGCAGAGTGAGGTTTGTACTCTCTGTGACTTGGAAACATCTCTGGAAGAGATGCTTCGTGTACAATTTTTCAAAATTTGAAATAACCTTCTGGTCCATGGGCTGGAGGAGGGGGTGGTGTTAGGCGGTAGATATAGGACCTTTATGAAAGAATACTCGGCCAGAAGATATTCCTCGAGGCCAGGAGGGTGAGCTGGAGCATTGTCCAACACCAGCAGACATTTCATAGGGAGGGGCTTTTCTTCCAAATATTTTCGGACAGTCGGACCAAAGCAGACATTCACCCAATCAATGAAAAGTTGCCTCGTTACCCAGGCTTTAGCATTCACCCTCCACATCACGGGAAGGTTCTCCTTGATGACTTTGTGGGCTTTGAAGGCTTGGGGATTTTCTGAATGGTACACCAGCAGGGCCTTTATCTTGCAGTGATCTTTCCAAAATTCACGCAGAGTGAGGTTTGTACTCTCTGTGACTTGGAAACATCTCTGGAAGAGATGCTTCGTGTACAATTTTTTAAAATTTGAAATAACTTGCTGGTCCATGGCTGGAGGAGGGGGTGGTGTTAGGCGGTAGATATAGGACCTTTATGAAAGAATACTCGGCCAGAAGATATTCCTCGAGGCCAGGAGGGTGAGCTGGAGCATTGTCCAACACCAGCAGACATTTCATAGGGAGGGGCTTTTCTTCCAAATATTTTCGGACAGTCGGACCAAAGCAGACATTCACCCAATCAATGAAAAGTTGCCTCGTTACCCAGGCTTTAGCATTCACCCTCCACATCACGGGAAGGTTCTCCTTGATGACTTTGTGGGCTTTGAAGGCTTGGGGATTTTCTGAATGGTACACCAGCAGGGGCTTTATCTTGCAGTCCCCACTGGCGTTTGCACAAAAAGCAAAGGTAAGCCTGTCCTTCATAGGCTTATGTCCGGGTAGCCTCTTCTCCTCCGCCGTGATGAACGCCCGACGAGGCATTTTCTTCCAAAAAAGTCCAGTTTCGTCACAATTAAAACTTGCTGCAAACTGTAGCCTTCCTACAGAGTCAACTCATCGAACGTTTTAACAAAGGCTTCGGCGGCATTCGTGTCCGAGCTGGCTGCCTCCCCATGCCGTACCACTGAATGAATGCCAGTCCTTTTCTTGAATTTCTCGAACTACCCACGAGAAGTCTTGAACTCTGAGGGTTCCTGCTGGGATGTTCCTTCTCCTGCCCCTTCTTCAGCCTGAGAACGCATGAGATCACCGAAAATGACGGAGGCCTTCTGGCAAATTGTAGTCTCAGTGATGGTGTCTCCTGAGATCTCTTTGTCCTTGATCCACACAAGAAGCAGCCTCTCCATCTCGTCATGCACGTGGGTTCTCTTGTTGGAGAAAATAGTGATGCCCTTAGAAGGTGTTGCTGCTTTGATGGCCGCCTTCTGCTTCAGGATGGTGCCTATCGTAGATGGATTCCGGCCATACTCCTTGGCGATCACACTTAAACGTATGCCAGACTCGTACTTTTTTACGATTTCAAGTTTCGTGTCCATCGAGAGCATCGTCTTCTTCTTCTTTTTTTCGGCAACATTCTTGGGACCCATGGCTACAGTAATACGTAATATGATACACTACGTACGTTATATACAGTACTATGTATAGTAAACACTAATACAGTACAGTGCACAGTAACGAATGTTTAATAACGATAACACGTGGCGTACGAATGTACAGTACTGTATATTAAGACTACGTCAAACAAGCGAAAGCACACAATGTCTGTTAACGATACCACTGTCGGAACGAAAAGAGAGAGAGAGAGATGAACGCCCGTGCGTAAGCAAGCTGGTATAGTTGCCGACCAATGGGAAAGCAGGATCTCATGGCGTCAGCTAGCGTCTGAGTAGGGAGATAACCAATGGGTGAGCGGGAAGCTGTAAGTGAGTCTACCCAAGTTCAAAGTCTGGCGGCGCGTGCTTTTTAAAATTACTCTCGGCGAAGAGTTGGGATCTCGTAAGGTTTTCGTATCCTGAAATTTTATTCGTATACTGGGACATAAAAATCTTCGAATCACTTTTAGCATCCTGAATTTTTCGTAAGTAGAAACTTTCGTATCCAGAGGTATCACTGGATGTATATATATATATATATATATATATATATATATATATATATATATATATATATATATATGTGTGTGTGTGTGTATATATATATATATATATATATATATATATATATATATAAATTCCATGAGTTGGCAAAACAAGAACTCGACCGTCAGATAACAGAGGTCACTAGTAACTCCAACCAGTGTGACGGAAAAATATTCGCAGGCATATTGAAACAATATGATCCAACAAACTAGAAAAAATCTGCGGGAAACATCAGCAAAATAATAGAAGAAATTCCAAAAAATATCCAAGTGATAAAGAGACATAAAGAAAGTTTACATCAATCAAAACATTCCTTCAGAGAACAATAAGAAGTCCAGTATGGAGAATATGCTGATTGATGCATTGGGAAAAAGAATGCCAAAATGGTGTAATATATGTAAGATATGGTATTCCATTAATAACTGATTAGAAAATGCGATGCCTGTCATGTTCCAACACACCCTACATGTGCTGAAATACAGCCAAAAATAAAAAATAGAGACGCAAAGATATTTTGCTGAACATGCTTAGTCTGGATAGAAAATATGATTAAGTCAAAACTAAATCTGCAAATAGAAGAAGAAGAAGAAGAAGAAGAAGAAGAAGAAGAAGAAGAAGACAAAAATGAACAGGATATGTGTAAGGATGCAGAGGATATCTTTGATATAACTTATGAGGCCATCCAACAACCTACATACGAAGAAATGAATTATTTGATAAAAAAAGATAAAAGACCCAAGAGACTCTACCTGGACCTAAATACTTTTAGGGAAGAGTAAGAACAATATAAAAAAAAGATATAGTGTGCAATTTGCTGAAAACAGGGAATTGCAAATTTGGCGAAAGATGCTACTATAAGCATCCAAAGATATGCCATAATTATGAAATATATGGTAAGTGTGCGTATTTACACGGATATGCAAACGAACGCCGAGATCTTCATCCAAAAATATGCAAAAACCTAAATGAATGAAATGGATGCAAATTCAACAAAAAATGTCGATATTTGCATACTGCAACCATGAATTAAGGTAAGAAAACTCAGCAAACAGAAAAGAAAAATGAAAGCAAAAATGAAACAAAAAGAAAAAAAAGCAAGCTGAGTATATACCACGCCATGCACAAAAGGCCCCAAGAAATGATGGCTTCCAGCCCAAATATGCATATTCAGAGCCCAACTACAAAGAATGCATCTATAATGCCAGGGGTTGGTGCAGATATGGGGATAATTGCAGGTATACACACAAAATAAATATAAAGGCGAAAGAGCAAATATAATAGAAAAGTTGGATTTTTTAATGGCAGAATTCCTGGAAATGAAGAAAAGAACCTCATATCAAAACAGGAAGGAAGCATGGGAAAATTCATATTACCAACATTAGATAATGGGGATGAAACACAAACCATAATAGTGATGAATGCACAGGGTTTAGTCATGAGTAACTCTAAAAGGAAAATAGAGTTCCTAGAAGAACTAACCCAAATTGAAAAAATAGATATATTAGATATAAGTAGAACATGGTATTCCCAAGAGACTGGAAGTGTTAACCAGATAAAGGGTTTCTAAACATATAGATCAGACCGAACAAATAGGAATCAAGGGAGAACCGCAATATATGGAAGGGATATAAATCAAGGAAAAGTCTGTGAAAAATACAGCAACACAGAATGTGAATTGATTGCGGTAGAATTTGAATTGGAAAAAATAGTGAATATTGTAGTTTACAGACCCCAAAATACTAAGGAGTTTGACATAATAATAGAAAAAAAATAGATGATATATGTAGAAACCATAAAGATTGGAATATACTCCTATCCGGAGATCTTAACTTTCCTTTCGTGGATTGGAAAGAATGGATAGAAGAAAGTGGTTGTATATATACATATAAGAAAGAGAGTAGTAGCAGCGCAGAAGATAAGAGGCAATTTGAAAAGCTTCAAGATATGCTATTCGAACATAATATGCAACAAATAAATCACATTCCAACAAGAAAGGAAAATGTCCTAGATCTAGTATCTGTGAATGAGGTGAATTATGTTAAAGAAATAATAGTGTGTAACACGGGAATTTCAGACCACAATGTCATAGAAATAATAGTCCAATTCCAAAGCAAGTGATCGCAGAAATAATCAAAGCACTAAACATTGGGAAGGATATGGAAAATATAATTTTTACAGTAAGAATATAAAATGGTCAGAAATAGATGAAGAACTGAACAAAGAATGGAAAAATGTATTCGTAAGTGATAACATACAGGTAAATACTGACATACTATGCAAAATACTGAAGAAAATTTTTGAAAAATATATAGGCTACCGAAAAAAACAATAAACAAAAGACATGCATAACAAGAGACAGAAGGACCTTATTTCAGAAAAATAGAAAATGGAAGAAAAATCTTGCAAAAGAAAAAATGTGTGGAAAATGATGGAAATAAAATTTAAGATAGAAAATGCAGAACAGAAGATTATACAATCGGAGGAAAATAAAAAAAAGGGACTTAGAAGAAAGGACACTTCAAAATTTATAAAAAAAATCCTGAAGTACTTTACTCCTACACAAAAAAAAAAAAAATGAATAAAGGGAGATTAGAAATAGGCCCTCTAAGAATTGAAGAACGGTTAACGAATGAAAAAAAAAAAGGAAATATGCAACATATTAGCAGAAAAATGTAAGAGTGAGCTCCCGCCAAGAATTACGAATGAAAATAATGAATCAGAAATGAGAGAAGAAAAAGTTGAATATCTAACAGATATAGATATTAATGAAGCACATATTGTCAAGGCTATAAGCGAAATTTAAAATGGATCGGCAGTCGGATCAGATGGAGTTCCAGCGATTTTGTTGAAAAAAAACAGCACACACTATCACGAAACCGCTTGTAATACTGCTAAGACAAAGTGTAGATATGAGCGAGATATACGTTAAACATAAATTAGCATATATCACCCCTATTTTAAAAAGTGGATCAAGACTAGAGGCAAGCAATTATAGACCTGTTAGCCTAACATCACTTACTATGAAAGTGTATGAGAGAGTAATAAAAACATATACAAAAATATGATAAATGAAAAGACACAGATGTGATCTATCTAGATTTTGCAAATGCCTTTGACAAGGTAGACCATAATATATTAGAGAAAGAAATGAGAAGCAAAATATTGTGGGAAAGATAGGAAAATGGCTAAAAGAATTCCTGCAATACAGAAAAGAGATAGTGGTTGCAAATGACAGGAAATCAGAAGCTCAGGTAATATCTAGCGTGCAACAGGGTACGGTATTAGCTCCACTGTTGTTTGTTATTATGATCTTAGACATAGACTGTGATGTTAAAAACCCTGTAGTGAGAAGTTTCGCTGATGACACAAGAATAAGTAGAGAAATTACTTGTGATGAAGATAGGAACTCACTACAAAGAGATCTCACTACAAAGAGATCTAAACAAAATATATGAATGGGCGGAGATAAATAGGATGGTATTTAACTCCCATAAATTTGAGTCAATAAATTATGGAAACAGAGAAGGAATAGTATATGCATACAAGGGACCTAATAACGAGACAATCACAAACAAGGAAGCAATTATAGACCTCGGTGTAATGTTGAATAGGAATATGTTATGGAACGACCAAATAACAACACTGTTGGCTAAATGTAAAGCAAAAATGGGAATGTTATTCAGACACTTTAAAACAAGAAAAGCTGAACATATGATTATGCTTTACAAAACTTATGTACGTATTACACTCGAGTACTCCAATGTGATATGGTACCCACACTTCCAAAAGGATATTGCACAAATAGAGAGTGTACAACGGTCCTATACTACTAGAATAGAAGAAGGTAAGGACCTTGACTAGTGGGAAAGACTGCAATTTTCAAAAACTATACAGTCTAGAAAGGAAAAGAGAATGCTACATGCTAATACAAGCATGGAAGCAAATAGAAGGAATTACTGAAAACATCATGGAGCTGAAAATATCAGAAAGAGCAAGCAGAGGTAGATTAATAGTGCCAAAAAATATACCAGGAAAACTAAGGAAGGCGCACAAGACATTAATCCGCTACGCACCAGCATCGATAATACAGCGACTATTTAATGCACTTCCAGCTCATCTAAGAAACATATCAGGAGTGAGCGTAGATGTGTTTAAGAATAAGCTCGATAAATACCTAAGATGCATCCCAGACCATCCAAGACTGGAAGATGCAAAATACACCGGAAGATGCATTCGCTACTCTCTGGTGGATATACGAAGTGCCTCACACTGAGGGACCTGGGGGAACCCAAACATAGAATAAGACAATAAGGCAATTAGGCCCAAGGACCCAAACATAGAAAATAGCCCAATGAGGAAATGAGACAATATTAGAATAACAACATTAGAATAGCTTTTCCATATATAAACTATAAAAGTTTATGAAATAAAAAGAAAAATAGATATAATAGTGTTCTTGAGTGTACCTCTAATCAGGAAAACAAATTAAAAGACAATGGAAGACCTTGGTACTGAGAATATGACACTACCTAAGACTAGAAAACAATAGTTTGATTTTAGTTTGTCCTTCTCATAAAAGAGCTGCCTTATTTTGGCTAAAGAGTTGTTTCTACCCTTAGTAAGAGAATATCCGCTGAAAAATTACAGTGCAGTAATTATCCCTTTCACTGAAGTAAAATTGTTCGGTATCCTCAGTGTTATCATGTGTATGAGGACAGAGGATAATGAGTGATGAATACGCCAGCCTATTTGGAGTATGTGTAGGCAAAAATCACAGTAACTCTCTAGTAGTAGTATCTCAACAGGTGGCTGGTGCCCTGGCTAACCTACTCTCTATATACGTAAATAACGGATTTGGATATAGTAAAAATTTATTTTGGGGTGTGATAGCCAAATTGTCCTGCTGGAAGTCACTTAAACACAGCTTTCTACTTGAGATATTTCTGTGAGTGATATGCTGGAGAATTTAACCTAAGAAGAATCATAGGGTTCTTTCCCCTTGAGTGAATATCCTGAGAGATATTGTATATGTAGGCTAACAAGGATGTGTTAAAAACAGCCCCGACTATCATTTCCCGAATAGATTTAACCTTGTCTCGATGGATATGAGAAAAAGACTGGATATGTGGGCAAGAGAGCCGTTACAGCTTGTGATCCCAGTGTTCTACTATAAACATGTTCCTTGGATTATCATTCCTTCTTGCAGTGCCATTTAGATGTTTAATTGGAGTTTTCAAACCTTTGTGTGTGTGTGTGTGTGTGTGATATTGTGATCATGGATGCTTTTACTTTTTCCTCATCGGCTAAGGTAAGTACCATTTCCTTTTGTGTTGGTGAATTTCAAGTCTCCAACCAGTTAATTGTACTATGAGCATGCTTTTATTGTCCACGTCTGTCGCATGATCGTTGCTGGCAACTCTTATATCCAATAACTCAGAAATGCTTAGTTATTTTGGTATAGTATTGTAAAATGTGTTTTAAATACGATTTTTTATGCTTGTGGTATCATTATGGGGTTTAACCCTCTTTTACTATAGTCTGCAGGTGCGTATTTTATCAGTATTGACTTAGGCTGACTCTGCCTTGGCCGTCAGCTACGTCTGGTGAATATGTACTTGTGCACCATCACCTTCCATCACTAAACCTTACTGGTTTTGTTAGGCTGCAAATCCCCCCATGCCATACAAGTGTCATAGTGGGGAGCTGCTGTCCTGAAAGTCCTTCTGGGAGCATTGGATAGTGTTTTACAGCTGTACTCATCCACTTAGCCTGTGTGTTTGGCCAGGTATCACTGGAATTTGTTCCCTGTGTCAACTTCTTATTCATCCATTGGAAAACTTTACCTGACTGATAGGTAGACCTCTCTTTAGTGCCACCTTACCCATCCCTAGACTTCCTTCTGAGTTTTTGGTAAGCTAGCAGCTGGTAGTGAGGAAATGTTCTCTGTGCCCTCTTACTTACAACCCCTTAGGATGCCATATTAATTCTAATGCTACAATTAGGCCTTCCTGTCCTCCCGCGTCCCCTTTATTTAGGTAGAATTTATGTTTATATATGCATTTATAGGATTATAAAACTATATATATATATATATATATATATATATATATATATATATATATATATATATATATATATATATATATATATACATAATACTGATAGATGCTAGTTAAACCACCAAACAGTATGTAAATATTTCAAATCAGATTGTGAGTACGATATTTATTATCATTGAATACCATGCTAGCCACCCTACATTTCTTCCAGGGCAGGATGGCTCTGGAGTCCATGTATGTTTCACCATTTATTGGCGGACATGGTTCTCACAGCAGTCATTGTCAGTATCCATGATCAAAGTTACAGAAAGTATTTCGTATAGTTCAACATGAAGATAATGCATTATCAGGTACTCATAATCCAGAGAAGATTGCCTAGATATATACCTTACAAAATTATATACAATAAATAGGATAAATATAATAAAATTTACTTGCTTGCTTGTTAGATTGCCCAGCCCTTCTTGCTGGACACTGGCTAAAGAAAAAGAAATAAAAAAATAGAATTTGATCTCAAAAGCAATGTAGATTTTCTTTTTTTCTTTTTTTCTTTCTTTAGCCAGTGTCCAACAAGAAGGTATGGTTGTTGTTGTTGTTGGAGTATTATAGCCAACACTTGTTGTTGGCATGGGCATGGGCATTCATTCATTCATTCATGTAGATTGCCATGCCTATAGCATGTCACGGGCTCTTGTCGTTGGACAGCTCGTACACGATTGGTTCTGTAAAGGGAGAAGTGTGTGTGTGTGTGTGTAGATTGCCTTACCTTATGTAAGACAAGGGCTCTTGCCGCTGGGCAGCCCGTAAAGGGAGAAGTCATTCATTCATGCAGATTGCCATGCCTATAGCATGACACGGGCTCTTGTCGTTGGACAGCCCGTACACGATTGGTTCTGTAAAAGGGAGATACTCCAGAGGAGTAAAAAATTGTATTATGAAAAGGAATGTTAGGTAAGGTACAGGAAAAGGATGAAAGGATGAGGGGTGAGGATGATGAATGAGGGATGGGAATGGGAATGGATTGACAAGACGTGAAAAGGGGTAGAAAGTAACCCAAAAAAAGGGGACTCCTTTTTAGGTCCACGAAAGAAAGTTTTTAGTCAGAGAAAAAAGTATTGATTATAGCAAGTCCCAGTAAGTAGGAGAGACTGGGAGAGGAAAGAAGGATTTTTAGTAGGAGAGAATAGGAGTAGGTTTAAGCAAAGAGGCTTATTCCTGCTCTGTGATGGGAAAAGGGAGGGGGGCCATTTCTGTACAACGGTCGGTCAGTAAGTACGAGAAAGGCCCCCCCAAAGATAGGGTTGGAAGAGGAATGATAGGGAGAAAGGGATTGTAGGAGATAGGAAAAACAAGAGCTGTTTCCTTATGAGGAAGACAGCCTTGCAATAACTATTCTCCTTTTAGGAATTAGGATTGAAGGAGGAAGGATTTAGGATTAGGAGGATAAATATGAGAGGTTTAAGCTAAAAGGTTATCCCTGCTCTGGAACTGGATTGATGAATGGTTGCAGGGATTGCAGGAAATTGGGATTCGAGGTTGAGGTTAAGGTCAGGACTTTGGCAAGGATTCGGATGGCAATGGGAATAAGGTCAGGCAAGGTGAGTGACTCAATTTGTTGAGCCAAGGATGTAGGTTGAGGAGGCGGGGTTGCAGGATGAGGAGTTGAAACTGCTTGCAATGGAGTTGCAGGTGGAGATACAGGGACGATGGGTGCCTGGTTTTGCTTAGTAATTGCAGGAGCAGGAACAGTGGTAGGCTGGCGTTGTCTTCTTTTGTGAGGAGTTTGTTGATTCTTAGGTTTTTGCAGTGAAGCTGGTTTGTTGTTTTTAGGAGAACTTGTGCCCTTCATTGCAGCAATTCTCCTTAGGCGTTCAGGGCAGCACTTGTTCCAGGCATGATGTGGTTTGGAGCAGTTGCAGCACTTAGGGCGAGTTTCTTGTCCATTTTTGTGGGCCTGTATACATATCTCAGTGTTGTGGCGTTGGCTACAAACACCACAGAAAGTAGGGTCTTTGCAGTCCTCCTTGTGATGGCCGTAGCGTTCGCAGTGGTAGCAGCGAAGAGGCTCTGGAGTGTAGTCTTGAATTGGAAACGTCCCCCAGACTCCAAGATCCAGTGATGAAGGCACAGGACCTATGAAGGTGGCTAAAAGCCTCCTGACAGGGACATTGTTACGGTTTGTGCAGCGGTCAGCTGTTTCTATATTGCTGCAGGAAGTAACAATGGAAATTGGCATAGTGGTAGGATATCTTGAAATGATTGCTTTTCTTCTATTTAAGCCAGGGTCTAGCAGGGTAAGGTCCGGTTCTTCTTGAAGGTGTTTGACGGTATCCAAGTCCTTGAGAGTGATAATTAAATCCCCCTTTCAGTTTGGTCTAGCTGACAGTTTAATGCCAGGTTTTGCAGTCATGGCAGTAAATGCCACATAGGATGTGGAGTTGTTGGAGAGCCTAAACTTCGGGAGAGGTCTCTTGGGTTCTTGCTGGGAAGGTGGGGAACTGGCAGCGATGGCAGTGGACTCTTGTAGAAGGTCTTGAAGACAGGAAACACAGTTGCAGTCCAAGGTGTAAGCCCCCTGAGACTACCTCCATGACAGTGGAGGACACAGGTGTTGGAGAAGGAGTGGGGGCTGCAACAGGTGCTGTCTGTGAAGGTGGAGAGGGGACAGACATAGGCGAGGCCAGCTTCTCAGTCCTTGGTGTCCTTAGAGGCGATGATGAGGGTTCAATGGGAGCTGGTGAAGATTGAACAGGGCTCTTCTTCCATTTGGGAGGGGGAGTAGTCTCCTCCAAAGCAGCTGGATCAGGTTGAAAGTACTGGCAGATGCATGAAGATGCGACATTGCAAGAGTTGCAATTACATCTAATGTTGTGACAAAAAAATGAGATGTCCTCAAGCTCCGCTACAAGGACACGATTCTTCGTATTTTGTAACTGGTGCAGTGGTCACAGTTGAAGTCCTCTTGGTAAAGGCACTTGCAATAACGTACAAGGCCATAGAGATCCCATGCCCAACTGCCAAGAAAGGCAATGGACATGGCGACAGTCTACGGGGATTGCAGTGAAATTTTCAGCCCCCGGAAGGCTATCCAAGTGATGCAATGTGTGATTTGGTCCGGCGATGAGTTGTCGTCGGCACCAAGTCTAAAACGAAACTCTCAAAGGGAGAAGTGATGATGATGATGATGAGTAGATTGCCATGCCTATAGCATGACACGGGCTCTTGTCGTAGGACTGCCCGTACACGATTGGATCTGTAAAGGGAGATACTCCGGAGGAGTAAAAAATTTTATTATGAAAAGGAATGTTAGGTAAGAAATAGGAAAAAGGATGAAGGATAAGGGGTGAGGATAATGAATGAGGCATGGGAATGGATTGACAAGACGTGAAAAGGGGTAGAAAGTAACCCGAAAAAGGGGACTCCTTTTTAGGTCCACGAAAGAAATTTTTGATAGTAGCAAGTCCCAGTAAGTAAAAGAGACTGGGAGAGGAGAGAAGGATTTTTAGTAGGAGAGAATAGGAGTAGGTTTAAGCAAAGAAGCTTATTCCTGCTCTTGTGATGGAAAAGGGGAGGGGGCCATTTCTGTACAACGCTCGGTCAGTAAGTACGAGAAAGGCCCCCCAAGGATAGAGTAGGAAGAGTAATAATAGGGAAGAAGGGATTTTTTAGGAGATAGGAAAAACAAAAGCTGTTTCCTTATAAGGAAGACAGCCTTGTAATAACTATTCTCCTTTTAGGAATAAGGAATTGGGAAGGAAGGAGAGGGTATATCTGCTGCAAGCAGAGAAGGATTATCTCTGCTCTGTGGCTGGAAACTTGAACTGTTTCAGGAGTTGCTGGAAGGTGGAGGGTGATGAGAGGGAGAGGACTTTGGTAAGGATCTGGAAGGCGATAGGTATGAGGTCTTGCAAGGTGAGAGACTCAATTGCTCGAGTCCAGGTTTGAGAAGGGGATGAGGATGAGGGTTGTTGCTGGGTCTCTTTGGGGAGCAGTTACAGGTCGGTGCTGGTCCTTTTTAGGAGCAGTTGTAGGTGTAGATGCAGGAGCAGGAGTTGGCTGAAATGGTCTTCTCTGGCGAGGAGTTCTCTGTTCTTTCGGTGGCTGGGATGAAGCTGGTTTGTTTTGGTTTGAAGAGGACGTATTCTTCATAGCTACTATCCTCTTGAGACGCTCTGGGCAGTGCTTATTCCAAGCATGGTGTGGCTTAAAACAATTGGGGTACTTGGATGTGGTTTGTCATTCTTCTTTGTGGGCCTTTATGCACACTTCTGTGCTATGTCACTGGCTGCAGATACCGCAGATAATGGGGCCTCTGCATTCTTCTTTATGATGTCCAAAGTGTTGGCATCTGTAACATCGAAGGGGCTCAGGTGTATAATCCTCAATGGGGAAAGTACCCCAGACTCCTAAGTCCAGTTTGGAAGGAACTGGAGCTATAAAGGTGGTGATGAGACGTCGAACAGGTCGTCATCCTTGCTCGCGCAGCGAACAGCACAGTCAATGTTGCTGCACGAAGTTACAATGGAAATAGGCATCGACACAGGATACCTGGTAATGACTGCCTTCTTCCTGATAAAAGCAGGATCCAGCAGTGTTAAGGGGGAGTCTTCCTGAAGGAATCTGGCTGTCTCGACGCACTTGGGATAGATGATAAGGTCACCTTTCCTGTTGGGTCTTGCAGTGAGCTGCATGCCTGGCTTTGCAGCCATGGCAGCAACAGAGGCATAGGAGAGCTCGTGGTTTGCCTGTGATAGTCGAAACTTTGGCAGAG
The DNA here is from genome assembly GCF_036898095.1 of Palaemon carinicauda. Taxonomy (NCBI): domain Eukaryota; kingdom Metazoa; phylum Arthropoda; class Malacostraca; order Decapoda; family Palaemonidae; genus Palaemon; species Palaemon carinicauda. Next base: position 16,683,073 of record NC_090758.1, read on the forward strand.
GCTTCTTTGGCTGTGTAGCTGGGGTGTTTTCCTGTATGGCAGTGGCTTCTTGCAAGAGTGTTTGGAGGCAATCTGTGCAGTTGCAGTCTGTGGATTGGGCCCCTTTTTCGGTCTCCATGACATTGGAGGACTCAGGCTCGTTGTTAGAAGGGATGACTGCTGTTGCACCTGATTTCTGAGGAGTTGTAGGGACAGCCAAGGACGAGTCTGTGCTCTCAGTCCTTGGAGTCACAGTAGGTGATGTTGGGGCTAAGTCTGGCACTGGTGAAGATGTGACAGAAGCCTTCTTCCTTTTTTTATTCTTACGCTGAAGATTATTGGCATTAGCCAATTTGTCTTACTCGACAATGATGTAAGTGGCATCTTTGCAACCCTCACAGTCACATTAGACATGGTGATTTTGTAATCCTGGGTCTGCAGTAAAGTTCAAAGTTGTTATGAGTTTAAAGATCTCAGCTCGGCACTGCTGGTAAGCCACACAGCTATCACAGTCACAAGCTTGACCATTGTAGTAGTCTTCACAGTGTCTACTTTTGTCAGGATAGAAATTCCATGCCTTTTTTCCCAAATGAAAAACAGACATTGTGGCGAAACTCTACGGGGATTGCAGTGAAAATCTCACCCGGAGAAGTTATCCAAGTGTTGCAACTTGCACGTGGGCGATGTGTCTTTAATCCAGGCGAGGAGTTATTGTTATTGTCGGCACCGAGTCTAAAACGAAACTCTAGAGAAGTGTGTGTGTGTAGATTGCCTTACCTTATGTAAGACACGGGCTCTTGCCGCTGGGCAGCCCATAAAGGAGAAGTTCTTTTCTTCTCTTTGTCTTCTTCTTGGGGTATTAAAGCCAACACTTGTTGTTGGCACAGGCCTTTCCCTTGGTTGGCCTGTAAGAGCCCTTCTCTTTGTCATCGTAATAAACCCCTATTCTAATGACTGATGACTCAATGAATACAACAAAGGTTTATGCAAGTAATTACCTTGATGCATATTTTTTTCCTTTAAATAGAGACAAAAAACTTTTTATGTTACACTTTTCTACAATACTTCTCTGGCTTGACTACGTTGCTTTTTTGCATTGTTATGAAAAAATGAGAAACATATTAGGACAAAGGTACATTTATTTATAAAATCAAAACCTTCATACTTCTTTCTATCACTCAAGTCTTAATTTACCCCCAAAGGATGTACTGGTACGTTTCACAAAACTCATCCCTTTACCCCCATGGACTTACCAGTACGTCCTTGCAAAAAAATGCTATAAAAATTTTTTTTTCATATTTTTTATAATTTTTTGAGAAAACTCAGGCATTTTCCAAGAGAATGAGACCAACCTGACCTCTCTATGACAAAAATTAAGGCTGTTAAAGCAATTTAAAAAATATATACTGTAAAATGTGCTGGGGAAAAAATAACCCCTTGGGGGTTAAGGGTTGGAAATTTCCAAAGAGCCTGGGGTTAAAAATTCCAATTGTCATAAATTTCTCTTCATGCTGATTTATCTCAGGTGCGATATTCTTCTTATTGTTAGTCTCATAACACAGGTGTTAATCAAACAAAAGAAATAAGTAATTTGATTTTAATATTCATGGATAAGACACAATGCTCAGCAGCATGCTAGTGTTCAGAACTAGGCATAAACTGGTGAAATAAAAAGCAAGTGATATGGATCAACTTTTCCTGCTGTTCATTTGGTCAAGCTGCGCCTCCAGAGGGAAAGGACGTTCGTGTGAAAGCTTCTGTTGAAGAATCATCCATCATGAGTACTCTTTCTTCTGGCAGAAAATAACAATAATAAGAAGAAGAATAGGGAAGTGGGGAATATGGGGAAAGGAAAAGTACCCCTGGATACAATCCAGTTTACAGCTCAAAGGCAGGTACTCGGGATGGGAAAGATTAAGAAAATAGGGAGAAAGAGAAGTAGAGGAGAAGAATAAAAGAGAGGGGCAGACCCTCTTGTGATATTATGTTATTTGGTATTATTAGGCAGACAAATTTACCTGCAGTTGGACCTATAAGGTCCCACTAACCTTATTTGGCAAGTTCTGTTTCATGCATTCATGCAATGAATTCTCCAAATAGCTTTTGCTTTTTTTTTTTTTTTTTAGAAAATTCATTATATATCTAATTTTTCATGCAAATTTTAAATGAATTTCATCATTGTATATTACCCTTAACGGACTCTCATTTCTTAGAAACTTTCAATGAGGGAAGAAACAAAACAGAAACACTAAAGTTTAAAGGTCTAAGGTCAAATAACAAATCACAACAATATTAGCAATAATATCATTCCCATAAATGGATCATGAATTTAACTTTAATATGGAAATATATTAGGCCTACTTGCCAATATGCCCTGACAAAGCATGAAAGTTGTGCTGACGGGATGATGATGGAGTAGCGCAGTAATGATTGGGTCCTCGCTAATAACCCTGGATAGGTACGGTGGGTCGTTTGCGACCCCGAGCGTCAAAAAAAAACAGGTTTTTCTCACGTGACTCACCCCTGTGACTGAATTTGTGGGTGATCGACCTGCAGGAGGTGTCTCCCCTACACGCTCTAGTAGTGTCCAGATGTGCATTGCTGTAGCTGTACTCCTTCCCCGATTTCTGAGACGCGTCGGGGTCGTTCGCGTCCGAGTTTACCCTTCTGAGGTAGTTTGCATAATTATCAAAGTTATTACGTATTATGAAATTGTCGTAGAATGGTGCAACTTGTATAGGTTATCAGTTGTGGAAAGTCTTGGTGGATTGTTTGGCTACCATGTGCATGTTTTTTTTTTTAGTTAAAATGTCGTTCATCACCACGAGGACCATTTTACCGCGAGTGCCCCTTTTTCATTTTTTTTCATTTTTTTGCCAAGTCATTTTTCCGTAAGATATTGCCAAATAGTGTCGTAAAACTTTTGCTTGTTTAGTGTTGGAAAGTGTGTCTAGATGATCTGGCTACCCATGCATGACTTTGTTTTTGTCAGATACGACGTAGTTATTGGTATATTGGGTATTTAACTGCGGTTACCAATTTCTGTTTTTTTTTCAATATTTGTAAAAATTACTACGTAGTAAGGAATTGCCGTATATTATTCATTTTTTTTTCATGTTTATGTGTTAGAAAGTGTGCCTTGATGGTTGGGCTAACACGTGCATGTCTTTTTTTTTATCTGAGATGTCGTATATTAGAATGTCGGGCATTTTACCGCGAGTGTCCCTTTTTAATTTTTTTTAATTTTTTTGCCAAGTCATTTTTCCGTAAGATATTGCGAAATAGTGTCGTAAAACTTTTGCTTTTTTAATGTTGGAAAGTGTGTCTAGATGATCTGGCTACCCATGCGTGATTTTGTTTTTGTCAGATACGACGTAGTTATTGGTATATTGGGTATTTAACTGCGGTTGCCAATTTCTGTTTTTTTTTTCAATATTTGTAAAAATTTACTACGTAGTAAGGAATTGCCGTATATTATTGATTTTTTTTTCATGTTTATGTGTTAGAAAGTGTGCCTTGATGGTTGGGCTAACACGTGCATGTCTTTTTTTTTTATCTGAGATGCCGTATATTAGAATGTTGGGCATTTTTCCGCGAGTGCCCCTTTTAATTTGTTTTGCATTTTTTTGCTTAGTCATGTTACCGTAAGGAATTGGCAAGTAGTGTCGCAAAACTTATATTTTTATAGTGTTGGAAAGTGTTTCTAGATGATCTGGCTACCCATGCCTATTTTTTTTTTAGCCAGATATGGCGTATATATAAGTATGTGTTCGATTTTCCTGTGATTGCCATTTTTTCGTTTTTTCCCATTTCTTTCAAAATTACTACGTACTAAGGAACTATCACAGAGTAATATTTCATTTATATGTTTATTTGTCGGAAAATATGCCTTGATGGTTTGCCTAGCACGTGGCTGAAATTTTTTTTTTCTGAAATGCCGTATATTAGAATGGCCATTTTTCCACGAGTGCCCCTTTTTATTTGTTTTGCATTTTTTTGCTTAGTCATGTTACCGTAAGGAATTGGCAAGTAGTGTCGCAAAACTTATATTTTTATAGTGTTGGAAAGTGTTTCTAGATGATCTGGCTACCCATGCCTATCTTTTTTTTAGCCAGATATGGCGTATATATAGGTATGTGTTCGATTTTCCGGTGATTGCCATTTTTTCGTTTTTTCCCAATTCTTTCAAAATTACTACGTACTAAGGAACTATCACAGAGTAATGATTCCTCTAGATGTTTATTTGTCGGAAAATTTTGTTTACTTTTTTTTTGATTGAATATCATCAAATTTTTTTAGCTAAAATATTGTTTTACATTTTTTTTTTCGATTTTATTTCCCTTCAAAAAAATTTTTTTGGGTCAGAATTTTAATTTTATAGCCGTAAAATAATCGACAATTATCCAGCAACCCACCACACAATTTTTATGCATATCCAATAATAATTAGATTAGTAAATAACACCTTGAAATTGACATACCCTTCCTACATTTCAAGTGGCAGATTAGGGAGTCTGAGTCAGTGTGGTTGGCGGCCATTTTGTGGACATATCCGAAGCGTAAGCTGCCCTATCTATATATATTCTTGTTCCCTATAGAATTTGTGATATTTTGGTATATTTTTACCTGCATAAATATCATATTATATATTAAATATATGTATTTTTTTACGAAATTTCCAAGTACTCAAAAAATTACCTTTAGATATGGCCCCTGATATAAATGTAATTTACAAAATAATGAAGATTTTTTTACATATTTCTATTTTAGGATAACATATGTTTATTCCCTAAAAAAATTAGCCACTTCCTATTTCATTTGGGTACCCAAAAAAATTCATGAAATTTGGACAATTTTTTTTGGCCAAAAAAAGTTACCCTTTTTTTCTCATTTCAGATCTTCACCTCCATGGGTCTGACTTCATCCAAAATACATCAAGATGTGTCCTAAACATTCAAGAATCAATTCCTAAAAGGATTTGTGTATATATGTATAAACTTTTTTTTTATGAATTTTTATGTCAGGTCTTTTTTTTTTCTACTTAATTTTTTAAAATATTTATAATAAATAGTTTTTCTGCAGATGAGTAGTATTTATCTTTACAGTTGTTTTAAGCATTCATTGAAGTTTTTTTTGGCAAAAGAAAAAAGGAGGTTACTGCAAAAACTGATTTTTCAAGAATTTTTTTTGGCGTCGGGGTCGTTCGCGTCCGAGTATACCCTTAAAGGGGTGTCCGAGGACCGTACCTATCCAGGGTTAATATGTTCAGAAAATTAATCTCTAAATTCCTAAGCTATACTATTATCATTCATAAGCTATACTATTATCATCATTTAGTGATATAACCAAACAATTTGGCTAAAACACTAACTTAAATGACAGTGGCTAACAGTTTGTTTTTAACTAAATATTAATATTGTAGTCTTTATTCAATACATAAAAATGACAAGGACGATTACGAGTGTACAGAAGGCCCTCAATTTACAAACTGAATAGGTTCCAAGAGGCTGTTTGTAGATAAAAAACTTTGCAAGTCAAACTGTTTGTAAGTAAATTTTGTTAATTTTTGGGTAAGCTAAACCTGAATCCCATGCCTATGATTTTTCAGCTACAAAGGTCAACAAGCAGTTGGGTTTTATATGAAATAAATATCATGTTATTAGAAATGTTGTTTTGCTTTCTGTATTAACAGGACGTCTAATAGCCAACCCTTAAAAAAAGCAATGTTTCCATTACCCTTATGGAAGCTAGAAAAGGCTCTCCTCCTAAAAGAACAATGAAATAATCGCATTATTTTATCCCTAGAATATTATTATTATTATTATTATTATTATTATTATTATTATTATTATTATTATTATTATTATTATTATTATTATTATTATTATTATTACTCCCCATAGGGGAATACTATTGTTTTTGGTAGTATTATTAGGATTCCCCATAGGAGAATAACCTACTATTGTTTTTGGTAGTATTATTATTATTAGGATCCCCAAAGGGAATGATATTGTTTTTGGTAGTATTGTTAGGATTCTCCATAGGAGATTATTATTATGATTATTATTATTATTATTATTATTATTATTATTATTATTATTATTATTATTATTATTATTATCATTATTATTCCCTTTTAGGGGAATGCTATTGTTTTTGGTATTATTATCATTATTATTCTTTCCGCGCGTATTTTTTTTTCGCAAGAAATCTGAAATAATTATCATAGGTAGCCTAAGGTAAGAATATGCCATAGACCCAGTTTAAGTGACCTTTACCTACTTTTCAAGGTCACAGGGGCTTTTAAAGGCAAAATTTGAAATTGCCATTAGGCCTAAAGTATAAGCCGTATGGCTAAGGGCCTTATGGACAATGATACAGAGGTAAATCCCCAGATATTGCCCTACTTTAATACAAATAGGTCAAGGTTAAGGTTGCTAATGGCCGAACCGGCTCAAAACAGATTTGTTTCCAAGATCTCAAAAACCGGAAGGCCCAGACCCTGATCTTAGTAGCATATAATGCCCTGTATATTCATCTAAGGTTAGCCGAACTTTGGTAGCGACTGCTTAATTTGTTTTTTTAATATAAAGTTTTAACAATTTTTGACATTGCAGAAATCGTGACTTTGGCAATTTCTCCATAAAATACTGGGTTTTGGTCATAGCATGCTTTAGTAAACTACCCCAAACATATGCAAAAAACCTCCAAATTAAATGTCAAATTTGAACTTGACCCACATTTTCAAGGTCATTTGGCTATTTCATGGAAAAAAAATTGAGGTGGGCTAAAGGTGATGTTTTGTTGACACCCTGCCCCTCCCATTCACGCATGCTCTTTCCGAATATGGGGTTATATTTAACCCGTGATCTTCACATGACCTTGTAAGTGTCCATTTTCTTCAAGTTCAAAGGTAAATTTCTCTATCTTGGTGATTTTTGCCTATGTTTTACCTCCATATACCTGCTATTATACCGATAAATTGCTTTAGAATAGTTTGTTAACGTAACTCAAAATTTAGTCAAGGGGTCATTAGGCCAATAAACCTGTACACAATATCTTTTACTGATTGACAAAAGCATTTCCACACCTATTTTGCAGGGGAATCCTCCGCCACTGACTTTAGCCAGTTGCAGTCTGGCTAAGATTCCCTTTTAGGGGAATGCTATTGTTTTTGGTATTATTATTATTATTATTCTTTCCGCGCTTTTTTTTCGCAAGAAAGCTGAAATTATTATCATAGGTAGCCTTTGGTAAGAATATGCCATAGACCCAGTTTAAGTGACCTTGACCTACTTTTCAAGGTCACAGGGGATTTTAAAGGCAAAATTTGTAAAATTTGAAATTGACATTAGCCCTAAAGTATAAGCCGTATGGCTAAGGGCCTTATGGACAATGATACAGAGGTAAATCCCCAGATATTGCCCTATTTTAATGCAAGTAGGTCAAGGTCAAGGTCGCTAATGGCCAAACCGGGTCAAAACAGGTTTGTTTCCAAGATCTCAAAAACCGGAAGGCCCAGAGCTCTGATCCTAGTGGCATATGATGCCCTATATATTTATCTAAGGTTAGCTTAACTTTTGTAGCGACTGCTTAATTACTTTTCTTAATATAGATTTTTTACTGTTTTCGACATGGCAGAAATCGTGACTTTGGCAATTTCTCCATGAAATACTGGTTTTTTGGTTATAGCATGCTATAGTAAACTACCCCAAACATATGCATAAAATCTCCAAATCAAATGTCAAATTTGACCTTGACCCTCATTTTGACCTTGACCCTTATTTTCAAGGTCATATGGCTCTTTCATGAAAAAAATTTGACGTGGGCTGAAAGTGATGTTTTGTTGTCAACAACACCCCCCCCCCCCCCCCACACACAACCCCTACGTCCCATTCGCACATGCTCTCTCAGAATATGGGGTCATATCTTACCGGTGACCCTCACATGACCTTGTAAGTGCCCATTGTCTTAAAGCTCAAAGATAAATTTCTCTATATTTATCATTTTTGCCCATGTTTAACCTCCCTATACCTGTTATTATACAGATAAATTGCTTTAGAATAGTTTGTTAACGTAACTTAAAATTTAGTTAAGGGGTCATTAGGCCAATAAACCTTTACACAATATCTTTTACTGAATGACAAAAGCATTTCCACACCTATTTTGCAGGGGAATCCTCCGCCACTGGCTTTAGCCAGTTGCAGTCTGGCTAAGATTCCCTTTTAGGGGAATGCTATTGTTTTTGGTATTATTATTATTATTATTATTCTTTCCGCGCTTTTTTTTCGCAAGAAATCTGAAATTATTAACATAGGTAGCCTTTGGTAAGAATATGCCATAGACCCAGTTTAAGTGACCTTGACCTACTTTTCAAGGTCACAGGGGATTTTAAAGGCAAAATTTGTAAAATTTGAAATTGACATTAGCCCTAAAGTATAAGCCGTATGGCTAAGGGCCTTATGGACAATGATACAGAGGTAAATCCCCAGATATTGCCCTATTTTAATGCAAGTAGGTAAAGGTCAAGGTCGCTGATGGCCAAACCGGGTCAAAACAGGTTTGTTTCCAAGATCTCAAAAACCGGAAGGCCCAGAGCTCTGATCCTAGTGGCATATGATGCCCTATATATTTATCTAAGGTTAGCTTAACTTTTGTAGCGACTGCTTAATTACTTTTCTTAACCCTGGATAGGTACGGTCCTCGGACACCCCTTTAAGGGTATACTCGGACGCGAACGACCCCGACGCCAAAAAAAAATTCTTGAAAAATCAGTTTTTGCAGTAACCTCCTTTTTTCTTTTGCCAAAAAAAACTTCAATGAATGCTTGAAACAACTGTAAAGATAAATACTACTCATCTGCAGAAAAACTATTTATTATAAATATTTTAAAAAATTAAGTAGAAAAAAAAAAGACCTGACATAAAAATTCATAAAAAAAAAGTTTATACATATATACACAAATCCTTTTAGGAATTGATTCTTGAATGTTTAGGACACATCTTGATGTATTTTGGATGAAGTCAGACCCATGGAGGTGAAGATCTGAAATGAGAAAAAAAGGGTAACTTTTTTTGGCCAAAAAATTGTCCAAATTTCATGAATTTTTTTGGGTACCCAAATGAAATAGGAAGTGGCTAATTTTTTTAGGGAATAAACATATGTTATCCTAAAATAGAAATATGTAAAAAAATCTTCATTATTTTGTAAATTACATTTATATCAGGGGCCATATCTAAAGGTAATTTTTTGAGTACTTGGAAATTTCGTAAAAAAATACATATATTTAATATATAATATGATATTTATGCAGGTAAAAATATACCAAAATATCACAAATTCTATAGGGAACAAGAATATATATAGATAGGGCAGCTTACGCTTCGGATATGTCCACAAAATGGCCGCCAACCACACTGACTCAGACTCCCTAATCTGCCACTTGAAATGTAGGAAGGGTATGTCAATTTCAAGGTGTTATTTACTAATCTAATTATTATTGGATATGCATAAAAATTGTATGGTGGGTTGCTGGATAATTGTCGATTATTTTACGACTATAAAATTAAAATTCTGACCCAAAAAATTTTTTTTGAAGGGAAATAAAATCGAAAAAAAAATGTAAAACAATATTTTAGCTAAAAAAATTTGATGATAATCAATCAAAAAAAAAGTAAACAAAATTTTCCGACAAATAAACATCTAGAGGAATCATTACTCTGTGATAGTTCCTTAGTACGTAGTAATTTTGAAAGAATTGGGAAAAAACGAAAAAATGGCAATCACCGGAAAATCGAACACATACCTATATATACGCCATATCTGGCTAAAAAAAAGATAGGCATGGGTAGCCAGATCATGTAGAAACACTTTCCAACACTATAAAAATATAAGTTTTGCGACACTACTTGCCAATTCCTTACGGTAACATGACTAAGCAAAAAAATGCAAAACAAATAAAAAGGGGCACTCGTGGAAAAATGGTCATTCTAATATACGGCATTTCAGAAAAAAAAAATTTCAGCCACGTGCTAGGCAAACCATCAAGGCATATTTTCCGACAAATAAACATATAAATGAAATATTACTCTGTGATAGTTCCTTAGTACGTAGTAATTTTGAAAGAAATGGGAAAAAACGAAAAAATGGCAATCACAGGAAAATCGAACACATACTTATATATACGCCATATCTGGCTAAAAAAAAAAAGGCATGGGTAGCCAGATCATCTAGAAACACTTTTCAACACTATAAAAATATAAGTTTTGCGACACTACTTGCCAATTCCGTACGGTAACATGACTAAGCAAAAAAATGCAAAACAAATAAAAAGGGGCACTCGCGGAAAAATGCCCAACATTCTAATATACGGCATCTCAGATAAAAAAAAAAGACATGCACGTGTTAGCCCAACCATCAAGGCACACTTTCTAACACATAAACATGAAAAAAAAATCAATAATATACGGCAATTCCTTACTACGTAGTAAATTTTTACAAATATTGAAAAAAAAACAGAAATTGGCAACCGCAGTTAAATACCCAATATACCAATAACTACGTCGTATCTGACAAAAACAAAATCACGCATGGGTAGCCAGATCATCTAGACACACTTTCCAACATTAAAAAAGCAAAAGTTTCACGACACTATTTCGCAATATCTTACGGAAAAATGACTTGGCAAAAAAATTAAAAAAAATTAAAAAGGGACACTCGCGGTAAAATGCCCGACATTCTAATATACGACATCTCAGATAAAAAAAAAAGACATGCACGTGTTAGCCCAACCATCAAGGCACACTTTCTAACACATAAACATGAAAAAAAAATGAATAATATACGGCAATTCCTTACTACGTAGTAATTTTTACAAATATTGAAAAAAAAACAGAAATTGGTAACCGCAGTTAAATACCCAATATACCAATAACTACGTCGTATCTGACAAAAACAAAGTCATGCATGGGTAGCCAGATCATCTAGACACACTTTCCAACACTAAACAAGCAAAAGTTTTACGACACTATTTGGCAATATCTTACGGAAAAATGACTTGGCAAAAAAATGAAAAAGGGGCACTCGCGGTAAAATGGTCCTCGTGGTGATGAACGACATTTTAACTAAAAAAAAAAACATGCACATGGTAGCCAAACAATCCACCAAGACTTTCCACAACTGATAACCTATACAAGTTGCACCATTCTACGACAATTTCATAATACGTAATAACTTTGATAATTATGCAAACTACCTCAGAAGGGTAAACTCGGACGCGAACGACCCCGACGCGTCTCAGAAATCGGGGAAGGAGTACAGCTACAGCAATGCACATCTGGACACTACTAGAGCGTGTAGGGGAGACACCTCCTGCAGGTCGATCACCCACAAATTCAGTCACAGGGGTGAGTCACGTGAGAAAAACCTGTTTTTTTTTGACGCTCGGGGTCGCAAACGACCCACCGTACCTATCCAGGGTTAATATAGATTTTTTACTGTTTTCGACATGGCAGAAATCGTGACTTTGGCAATTTCTCCATGAAATACTGGTTTTTTGGTTATAGCATGCTATAGTAAACTACCCCAAACATATGCATTAAATCTCCAAATCAAATGTCAAATTTGACCTTGACCCTCATTTTGACCTTGACCCTTATTTTCAAGGTCATATGGCTCTTTCATGAAAAAAATTTGACGTGGGCTGAAAGTGATGTTTTGTTGTCAACAACACCCCCCCCCCCCACACACAACCCCCACGTCCCATTCGCACATGCTCTTTCAGAATATGGGGTCATATCTTACCGGTGATCCTCACATGACCTTGTAAGTGCCCATTGTCTTAAAACTCAAAGATCAATTTCTCTATATCTATCATTTTTGCCCATGTTTTACCTCCCTATACCTGTTATTATACAGATAAATTGCTTTAGAATAGTTTGTTAACATAACTCAAAATTTAGTTAAGGGGTCATTAGGCCAATAAACATTTACACAATTGACAAAAGCATTTTTACACCTATTTTGCAGGGGAATCCTCCGCCACTGGCTTTAGCCAGTCACAGTCTAGTTATTATCATTATTATTATTATTATTATTATTATTATTATTATTATCATTATTATTATTATTTTTGGGCTCAAGCCATAACGTCCTGATGGAAGGTTCCTTTTGGTAGCTTCCTTGGGTATATTAACTACAAGGATATTCCCAGTGAATTAAACCACAGGTTATCACAGAATTCTTACTTCTGGTGCGAGTATCCTAAAGGTTTCCCTTTAAGACATCGTATATCAACAGGGGATGCATGTATTAACACGCCACATAGCTATCTGCACCCCATATAGAGTTAACACTTCGATATGAAAGGGTGGAGAATAACTGGGGAGCCGTTCCACAGTTACACTCGTCCATGGCTACTTTTGGTACTCGAAACGTAAACAAACGGGCGCCATTGCTGAATGACGTCACGTCTGTCCTCATCCTTCTGCTTGTAGCTACCTTGCATAGACGGATTTCACCCTTGTGCGATTTTTATCAACTTGCATCTTCATTATGTCGCTACCTTCTGCCTCGCCTTCTTCTGGAAAGTTGAGTACCAGGTCCCAGTATTGTTTAAATAGGCTCTGGCCGTAAAGTAAATTATACTTTTCGTAATATTTCATGTTTTGTGGCGGAGCTGTGCTGCTACCGGACACGCCATTTTATGGCGTTGCTGTTCTCTTGCATGCCTTATTTAGCTAGTTAGAACAGCTTATTCCGGCCTCTTAACTAATTGATATTGTTAGTTATTTAGTCTTCATAGCTAGGAACTTCATATATCGTGTTTTAACGCTCTATTATCCAGTCATCGCTTGACCCCATACTAGATTGCTAGCTTAGCCCCTAGGCTAGATTGCCTAGCACCTGTGTTCATACATGATATATTCCAGTGATCCTAGGTTAAGTTATGAAGATAGTGGCATTATTCATCATACTGTTAACTGTGATGCAAGTGTTTTTTGCCTTCAGGGACCATATAGGGGACCGGTTTGATTGCGTACCTTTCTAACTTAACCTAAATGTAGGAACCCCTATATGCTCCCTTCATCCCCTGCCTACGGGCATTCCCTCTGTGTGGCCATGCTCCCCCTTCTATATAGGGGAATCGTGTCCACAATCAGAGTAATTATCGATTCTCTGTCTACCTTAAGGGAATGATCCCCCCTTAGGGTTGCGACCGAGGAAGAGGAACGGCCCTGTCCTTCCTCAGTTGCTTATGGTTAGGTTACTTACCATTCCATGCAACTTGCGATGTGTCTTTCAGCCTACATAGCTTGAGATTTAACACTCCCTATCTAGGTTAGGCTTTGGGGGGGGAGGGGGCGCCTAGTTCTGTACTGTTATAGTTTGAGGCGGTACTCTTGCACCGTTCTCATTCTGGTTACCTACCCTAGGCTAGGGAGCGTCCTCCCTTCCTTGGTGGCCGTTCTTGTACAGAGCCTCCCCTATGGAAGACCCCTCTTCTTCTCCCTCCCCACCTATCCCTTGGTGTAGACTAGCCTATACATAGGCTAGCCTATACATATCTGTCCCTAGTCCTACAACTCCTCCTTCGGGTGGAGTGATAGGGCTATCTTGATCTCCTGTTGAGCAGGCCGCTCTGGTGCATATACCCTTCATAGCGTTCTATGGGGTTAGCCACTGGCAGCGATTTGTCCAACAGGGGTTCCCCCCTCTTGAGTGTACCCTAACCCTCCCTTGGGTTACCCTGGCACCCGGCCGACTACCGGCCCCCTGCCATTGGATGCTAGGAACCACTCCTATCATGGGTACACTCCCTCAGGAGGGATGCCAGAAGGGTATGTGATCTTACCCCTCCAATCCCTCCTTATCTGTCTCTCTATCTACCCTGGTGCCGGTCCGTTACCGCCTCTACTGCCGGCGATACCGCCCTTTCTTTGGTGACACACTCATGAGATACCCTCCCTCCCCTAAGTCACCAGCCTTCCGTGTGCCAGAGGGCTGCCCTCTTCCGTCAGCATACAGCCGATGGCCCACCCCTCTATTACCTAGTTTCGGTTGTCCGACCTTCGGGCCGGCCTCCGGCGTGACGGCATTGATTGCCGTCGGTCTGGATATTCTAGCAAATTCTGCTTTACCTTATGAACTATTCACCAAGCCGTCAGCCTTCGGCTGCCGGAGCCGCTGCCTCCCGCCGGCGTGCCGCCGCCTACCGCCGGCATGCCGCCGCTGTGCCGGCGGCCGCCAAGTTGGTATTATGCTTAGAATCTCAATGTGTCTGCCTTAATGCCTTACGCCCTGCTGGAGCGGCCTCCGGCGTGCCGCCGGTCTGCTGGCACCCTCCGGAAGCACCAAGGGACTTGCACCCCTTCTACTATCTGTCAGCTACATACCGACAGCCCTACACTGCAGCCAGATGGCTTGGCCACTCCGATAGATAGGTATTATCTTACCATTCTACTAGTGGCTGTGCTGTCTTCTTGCATATTACAATTTCCAGCATACTCTGTGTGTCTTAGCACGGTTGGTTGCCATCCTAGATCTATACGGGGTCTCCTACTACCCCTTTAAACCAAGGGTCTGAGTGGTCTCAGTCCCTGATACACCTCACAGGCAATCTCTGCTAGAACTTAGCTTCTACCCACCACGGTGATCCATGAAGATTTCCGTTTTGTGTCCCTCGGTCACAAAAGAAATTGCCTATTGACAAGGTTACGGTAACCAACTGAGCGGGATTCACAAGTATGTGTCTATCTACTTCCCTTTCCCGCTCCTCTTCTCAAACATTACAATATTCTTGAATTATTTAATGTTAAGTGAAAGTTTAACTAATTAAAATTTATCCTTAGGGTAATGTAAGTCATTCTTATGCCTTCCATATACTCATGATCTCTTTCTTTTACAGGAGGAGTATATGAAGTGTGACCACAACTTCTGTGGAGTGAAGCGCCCGGACTTCTACGGGCACAAGGCGTGTCGGACCCACGCCCCCTGCGCCGCCAAGAAAGGCGACCTGAAATATTGGGACCCGCAGCACTGTACAGTCTGCAAGAGTCGTATGGTCGAAGCGTTCGACGATCCTCCTTCAGCGGAGGTAAGGGACAATGCTCGAGAGAAGCTACGCAAGTGGGTGCGTGGCTTCCAGAAGAACGCCACCGGACCGTATCTCGCTACCGAAGATTTGAGGGCCTTGCTATTCCCGAAGGCATCAAAAGACTCAGTGGTCCCTAGTGATCAGATTCCTACCGTCCAGATAGTGGTGGAACCTGATGTGGTCATGGCCCAGTCCATGCATGAGTGCCGTTTAGATTCCGACAACATAGAACGTATGTCGGAAGTGTCGGAGACTACGGAGAGAAACTTCATGGGCGAGGAGCTCGACTACGAGGAAGATTAGGTGGAATACCCTGATTTGGAGCATGAGGTCGCTCCGCTTCTACCCCTGCACCAAATCCTACACCGACTGAGGAATCACTTCCTTCAACATCCGCTACCCCTGACCCCATCCCATCTGGCACTCAGGAGATCTTCAAGATGCTTGAAGCTCTCATGGATAAGAAACTTCGCGAGACTCATGAGCTTTTCAAGTCCAACCTCGGAAGTTCTAAGCAACCGAAAAGGATTTCGGTTAAGGACCTCCCTGCCTGCTCGGATACTAACCCATGGAGGTATGCCGAGCACATGCCGATCACCACGGGCAAGATCATCATCAGTGAGAAGGTCGGCTCGATCGCGTTGGAAGAAGTGGAGTTCTTCCCGAACTTTGAGGCTTACCCGGACTGTTACGTCCGACTCAGGTCCGAACCCGCCTCTAAAGAAGAGACTGAGCCGAAGGAGGTTATTGTGTTCGATCTCTCGAAGGCCCAGGCTATGCTAGCCAACGCGGTGAAAAGTAGGGGCTTCACCAATTCAAAAATGCCGGCGCTTAGTAAAAAGCACCCGACCTTCGTCGCTCCAGACAATGCGACCTTCCCCTTTCTTGAAAAGGCCTTCACTGCGGTACAAAAAGCAGTGGAAGAAGGGAAACCTTGCCCTGTACTGGAGGAGTGCAGGCCCTTCTCCCTGACTACTCCCCCTGAGGATAGGCACTGGAAAGACGTCCAGTCGACCTTCATAGTGGGGAAGCTAGAGCCTGACGTTGCTGGTCGTCAGTTTAACGAGGACCTCCCAAAACTCAACGATCACCTCCTTCGTAGGGAACATGATACGAAGGAAAGGCTGGCCGCATCTATGTCCCTCCAGGTACAGCTTGAAGTCATGGCCGGTGACACTAGGGTCCCAGACTTCTACATGGTCCTTGCCAAAACACATCTGGCAACAGTTGTGAAGGATCTGTTCAGCTTCACTAGGGCTCGTAGAGCCTGTCGTGAATTCGTGTTCGCAAGTGCTACAGTGAGACACGAACCCTGGAGGCTGATTTCCTCCAACATCTGGGGTAAACACCTCTTTCCGTCCTCCCTAGTGAAAGAGATCACCAACAAAGCCGCCACGGAGAACAGGAACCTTCTCCATAAGTGGGGCATGTCGAAGAAAAGGAAATCCTCTCAGGACAACGGCCCTCAACCTAAGAGGAAACCCACGAAGCCAAAACCCCAGCAATGTCAACAGAGACGGCAGTTTCCGGGTTCCGCTACTCCCCAAGTGGCAGCTCAGCCACAACAGACCTTTCAGCTGGTCACCCAACCGGTCCTGTAACAGTCACCGGTCTTCACCCCTGCATTTGAGCAGCAATCCACTACCTTTCGTCCCAAAGGTAGAGGCTCAAGCAGAGGCAGAGGAGGAAGGGGAGCTAGCGGCCAAGGTAGCAAACCCTCGGGAAGCCAGAAGCAATAAAGTGCTTCCGGTGGGAGGAAGACTCCGCCAATTCCAGGATCGTTGGACCTTCGATCCCTGGGCACACAGCATCGTCAAGAAGGGACTAGGCTGGAGCTGGACTCAACCACCCCCAACCTTCCAGCAATTCTTCCAACAGTCAACCCCCCTCCTGGAAGAATATGTCCTAGAACTCTTGAACAAGGTGATAAGGAGGGTAAAGTCAACCAGGTTCCAAGGGAGACTGTTTTGCGTCCCCAAGAAGGACTCCGACAAACTCAGAGTCATTCTAGACTTATCCCCCCTCAACAAGTTCATCGTGAACAACAGGTTCAAGATGCTGACTCTTCAACAAATACGGACTCTTCTGCCTCAAGGGTCCTACACGGTCTCGATAGACCTGGCGGATGCCTACTGGCACGTTCCAATGAACCGTCACGCTTCCTCCTACCTAGGATTTCGACTCCAAAGGAAAAGCTACGCTTTCAGGGCCATGCCCTTTGGGCTCAACGTGGCCTCACGGATCTTAACCAAGCTGGCAGACGCCATCGTTCAACAGCTCCGCCTCCGAGGCGTCCAGGTGATGGCCTACCTAGACGACTGGCTGGTCTGGGCGACATCACCCGAAGATTGTGTACGATCCTGCAACAAAGTCACCCAGTTCCTAGAACACCTGGGATTCAAGATAAACACCAAGAAATCTCGCCTCTCTCCAGCTCAGAAGTTCCAATGGTTAGGAATCCACTGGGACCTTCATTCACACCGCCTTTCCATCCCACAGAAGAAAAGGAAGGAAATAGCAGGGTCTGTCAAAAAACTGCTGAAATCCAAACAGATCTCAAGACGACAGCAGGAACAAGTTCTAGGCTCTCTACAGTTCGCCTCTGTGACAAACCCAGTGCATCGTGCACAGCTGAAGGATGCCGCGGGAGTCTGGAGACGTTCTGCATCCATCGCTCGAGGAGACCTCAAGAGACGGCTCCCAAACAGACTTCGGTTACTCTTAAAGCCGTGGTCGGAAGCAAAGGCCCTGAAAAGGTCCATTCCTCTTCAACACCCACCTCCATCACTCAACATCCACACGGACGCTTCGCTGGAGGGTTGGGGAGGTCACTCCCACCAACGACAGGCTCAAGGGACATGGTCTCCCCTATTCAAGACGTTTCACATCAACATCTTGGAGGCCATGGCGGTCCTTCTCACTCTGAAGAAACTCTCTCCGCCTCCCTCGATACACATTCGTCTGACTCTGGACAACTCGGTGGTAGTCAGATGTCTCAATTGTCAGGGCTCGAGATCGCCCCAGATAAATCAGGTGCTTCTTCCAATCTTCCGCCTGGCAGAAAAGAAGAAATGGCACCTGTCTGCAGTTCACCTACAAGGATTCCGCAACGTGACAGCGGACGCTCTATCACGGACAAGCCTGATAGAGTCGGAATGGTCTCTATACGCAAGATCGTTCTCCTTCATCTCTCGCCAAGTCCCGGAACTTCAGATCGATCTCTTCGCAACGAGCGACAACAATCAACTTCCTCGTTATGTGGCCCCGTACGAGGACCCCAAGGCAGAAGCAGTGGGCGCCATGTCACTGGATTGGAACAGATGGTCCAGGATATACCTGTTCCCTCCCACCAACCTTCTGCTGAAAGTCCTCTCCAAACTGAGAACCTTCAAAGGGACAGCGGCCCTAGTGGCTCCCAAGTGGCCCCAGAGCAATTGGTACCCCCTGGTCCTGGAGCTGCAGCCCAAGCTGATCCCCCTCCCGGGCCCAGTTTTCTCTCAGCAAGTACAGAAGTCGACTGTCTTCGCTTCATCACTGAAAGTCAGGGACCTTCATCTCATGATTTTCTCTCCCTAGCCGCGAAGAAAAGGTTTGGGATCTCGAAGAAAAGTCTAGACTTCCTCGAGGAATACAAGACCGAATCCACACGACGGCAATACGAATCATCCTGGAGAAAGTGGGTCTCGTTCGTCAAAGCAAAAAACCCTACGGAAATCACCATTGATTTCTGCATGTCCTTCTTCATTCACCTTCATGGACAAGGCTTAGCAGCCAACACGATTTCTACCTGCAAATCGGCTTTGACTAGACCACTACTGTACGCCTACCAGATCGATCTGTCCAGTGATATCTTCAATAAACCACCAAAGGCATGCGCTCGACTACGCCCAGCACCTCCGCCAAAACCTATCTCCTGGTCCCTGGACAAGGTGCTCCATTTTGCCTCCAACTTGGACAACGATTCGTGCCCTCTCAAGGATCTGACTCAAAAAGTTATATTCCTTTTTGCTCTCGCCTCGGGAGCCCGAGTCAGCGAAATAGTGGCATTATCAAGAGACGAGGGTCATATCCTGTTCACAGACTCAGGAGAACTTACCCTCTTCCCTGATCCGACGTTTCTCGCGAAAAACGAATTACCCACCAAGAGATGGGGCCCCTGGAGAATCTGCCCCCTGAAGGAAGATGTCTCTCTATGTCCAGTAGAGAGTCTCAAGGTCTATCTTCGAAGAACTTGAGACTTTGGTGGAGGCCAACTCTTCAAAGGAGAAACATCGGGTAGCGACCTGTCACTGAAACAACTAATAGTGAAAATCACCTACTTCATTCGCAGAGCGGATCCTGACAGATCCTAGAAAAGTCGCATCTTCTCTGAATTTCTTCCAGAGTATGGATTTCGAAAGCCTCAAGAGCTTCACAGGATGGAAATCTTCGCGCGTTTTCTTCAAGCACTACGCGAAGCAAGTGCATGGAGTCAAACATTTCGTGGTAGCCGCAGGTAGTGTTATGAAACCTGCAGTTTAACTCTGCATAGAACAGCGAGTTACTAGGGACTTTAACTCTACGGGTGCCTGTGTTGACCCTCGTGTGATACATAGTGATTTCATGGACACTTAGTGTTTCTCATAGACTGTTCTTTACAAAGTGAAAATGTCATAGACTTCACATGAGTGCCACATGCCTAGGGCATGATGTGTTTTTCCCTTTTTTAAAGACTGACATTCCTCCGGAACTTGTGCTTTCTAATTATTTGAAATTTTTTTCAGATTCACGATTGAAGTCTTCTAATTTCTATGTACATTATTTATTATTGTAAATTAACTTTACATCTCTTATTGCATTTATTACTATTATAACCTGCAATTGTGAAATAAAATGTCTATTTTATTACTTGTGCGTCTCTCTTCGCTCCTATTTACACTATGAAATACATGAATGTCATAGTTTCATTTACCCCTTTCTTTTGAAACGAGAAGAATTATATGTTTTGTCTGTATTATATACTCACCTATGCTGAGTAATATTCCTAATTGAATACTTACTTACGATATACCTTCGAGACCAGATTGTTCTCTAACTATGGAATATAGTGACTAACCACCACTTATCTACTGTTGAGAATGTTCCTACACGAATATTGACCATTCTGTCTTGTCTCCGTGTACTTCATGAACTCTCCGCAAGGTGAGTAACCCTTCGACGACCACTTTGAATTTTGGTATAACCCATAAGGACTTCTCTGCCGGGGGGGGGGGGGGGGGGGGGAAGCCGGATCCCCACGGAACCTCTACCGAGGTCACATTACATACCTCTATTCAAAGCCCTTGGCACTTACTCTAATAGGGAGAAAATTTCCACGATACATTGATTCTCTGGTACTCTTCCATCAGGACGTCATGGCTTGAGCCCAAAAAACGGATTTTGAGCAAAGCGAAATTTCTATTTTTGGGTGAGATGGCCATGATGTCCTGATGGACCCTCCCTGCTATTCTAGTCCAGCCTTTCAGGCCCCGCCCTGTCCTGCTGTATCATGGAGATTAGCAAGTAGCTGGCATCAGGATGAGGATGGACGTGACGTCATTTAGCAATGGCGCCCGTTTGTTTACGTTTCGAGTACCAAAAGTAGCCACGGACGAGTGTAACTGTGGAACGGCTCCCCAGTTATTCTCCACCCTTTCATATCGAAGTGTTAACTCTATATGGGGTGCAGATAGCTATGTGGCGTGTTAATACATGCGTCCCCTGTTGATATACGATGTCTTAAAGGGAAACCTTTAGGATACTCGCACCAGAAGTAAGAATTCTGTGATAACCTGTGGTTTAATTCTCTGGGAATATCCTTGTAGTTAATATACCCAAGGAAGCTACCAAAAGGTACCTTCCATCAGGACCTCATGGCCATCTCACCCAAAAATAGATCCGTTTATTATTATTATTATTATTATTCCTTCCGCACGTTTTTTTTTTTTGCAAGAGATCTGTAATAATTATCATAGGTAGCCTTTGGTAAGAATATGCCATAGACCCAGTTTAAGTGACCTTGACCTACTTTTCAAGGTTGCAGGGGCTTTTAAAGGAAAAATTTGTAAATTTTGAAATTGCCATTAGGCCTAAAGTATAAGCCGTATGGCTAAGGGCCTTATGGGCAATGATACAGAGGTAAATCCCCACATATGTCCCTACTTTAATGCAAGTAAGTCAAGGTCAAGGTCGCTAATGGCCAAACCGGCTCAAAACAGGTTTGTTTCCGAGATCTCAAAAATCGAAAGGCCCAGAGCCCTGATCTTAGTGGCATATGATGCCCTACATATTCATCTAAGGTTAGCTTAACTTTTGTAGCGACTGCTTAATTACTTTTCTTAATATAGATTTTTAACTATTTTTGACATTGCAGAAATCGTGACTTTAGCAATTTCTCCATGAAATACTAGTTTTTGGTCATAGCATGCTTTAGTAAACTACCCCAAACATATGCAAAAAACCTTCAAATCAAATGTCAAATTTGACCTTGACCCACATTTTCAAGGTCATTTGGCTATTTCATGGAAAAAAAATTGACGTGGGATAAAAGTGATGTTTTGTTGTCAAACACACCCCCCCCCCCCCCCCCCCCCGCCATTTGCACATACTCCTTCAAGGGGTCATATTTAACCGGTTACCTTCACATGACCTTGTAAGTGCACATTGTCTTCAAGTTCAAAGGTCAGTTTCTATATATTTGTCACTTTTGCCTACGATTTACCTCCATATACCTGCTATAATACAGATAAATTGCTTTAGAATAGTTTGTTAATAGGATGTCTAATAGCCAAACCCTATAAAAAGTAGTGTTCCCATTACCCCTAAGTAAGCTAGAAAAGGCTCTCCTCCAAAAAGAACAATGAAGTAATTGCATCATTTTATTCCTAAAAAATTATTATTATTATTATTATTATTATTATTATTATTATTATTATTATTATTATTATTATTATTATTATCATATGATACACATGAACCATATATTTTTCCTACTCCTCCTTATCTTGTGTTCTATGCATTTCTGACATTGATTATTGGGGCAAACCACCCGGTCATGAGTTTTTGGACTCCCTTATATAAAGACAATTATGGGGGACCACAGTGGGAAACTGGGTTTTTCAGGGTAAGGAAAAGTCAGAAACGAGTGATTTATAGCAATAATAATGGTCAGAAATGCAAAATATGCACAAGATAACCAGTTGGAAAAATATATGGATCATGTAAGTGGCTGAACATAAACCAAACATGATTATTTAACACATCTGAGATTTTTAAAAGGGCACAGAACCTAACAAACCCACCTAACCTAACCTAGTTGTTCCCAGGTCATACCACCTAGCAGAGGGCAACCCCCTGACCCCTTCCCAGGTCACAGCCCCTAGCCGGGGGCAAATCCCCTGACTCCCTTCCCAGGTCACAAACCTTCCCAGGTCACAGCCCTTAGCCAGGGGTAAGCCCCTGGACCCCCTTCCCAGGTCACAACCCCTAGCTGGGGACAAGCCCCTGGGCCCCCTTTCCAGGTCACAAAGTAAAACGAAATCATTATTCACAAATAAATCCTTACCTCAAGTTTGGCAAAGGAAGAACTGTCACTGACCCTGTCGTAGACGTAGACGTAGATGGGTTGGGGTACAGTTTGGCGGCTTGAAGCAGAAAATTATGTAAGCACTCTGACCTCTTATACTGGAAAAATAAGCACACTTTATTTTGCTAATTATAGCAGAAGCGAAACTGAACTTCAAAATGCATATTATAATCATTCATACCTGGCGGATAGAGACATAACAAGATAAATATTGAATAAAATATTCTCTATGAATTCCGCCACGGAGAACGTAACTCTTGATATCCCGCCACAGCCTTTTGGTGTTTTGAGTATGGTCACCTTTCTTGGGATCCACAACAATTTCTGAATAATTCACTGTGAGGTGCACATACCTGCAGTGGGGAGATCTTTATATCCTTTCCAAGAATCAATGTGGATTACGCTCCTGGCCTTGATATAACGTTGTATCAAGGGCACAAGGGTCTCAGCATTTCTTGGTTGATCTACCAAAGGGACCACAAACATTTTTTTGCTCTCCCGCTCCATGCCATTGAACACCCACACACTAGACAAAGGCCTACATCTGTTATATTTCAACCTCCCAAACTTGGATTCATCCACTTCGACGACAATGCCAGGCCCACCAATAGCCGGTATGTTCTGGCAGTAATTTTCCGCGACTTTCGAACAATAAGACCTCCAGTAGCATGGAAAAAAATGAAATGGGGAGAGTATTTTTCCCTCAGTCAGTCGTCCAACCTCCACTAGAAAAACAGTACTCTCTCTAAAAAGTTAAATTAAGTGATTTATATTTCAAGAAGGAACCACCAATTTAGAAAGTCAAATTCACTAAATATATTTTCTGTTTTTGTTAACATGTAATAAAGAAGAGAATCTATGCGTCTTTGAAACCTTAGCGCAAACAGTTTGGTTCCAAATTAGGTTCCTTTTGTTAATTACAATTATTTTCTTTTAATGTATGAATGTGAAGGTGGAAAACAGTCTGACAAAGCAGGTAATGCTTCACGGAAGTTTCAAGATAAGAAAATGAGCAGTGTTAACCTTAAATCTATGATGCAAGGGTAATCAATTGTTTAAAAGTAAAGTAGGCCTACACAATTCTTCCCACCCAAGGGGTAAGGATAGAGTATGCAAAACGTGAGCCAATAACAGTCGAGTTCAGAAACAAGGATTAAATTATAGGCTATATGATTTTAGTTTTATGCTGAAATCCTAAATTTCATGAATATCTCAGTGTAAGTTAATTTGCTAATAAGATTATTCAGTATCGGATATACAAATAATTGATATTTTAGAAATAGTCTTAATACTGAAGAGAATTGCATAAGAAAGAGAATTCCATCACGATCTTCTAGTTGTTCGTGAGTCCTGACCGTCGTTCTGCAAAACCATTACACAAGATCACCACTAACCTAAACTAACCTCTTACCTGCCGCCCTTCCACAATCATATTTGGTTGAGAAATTTATTTTACAAGTGAAACTTTAGAAGGTAAGATTCTAAGCTGTCTAGTCTGGTTAGGAAATGAATATAATTAACTAGTATGATTAATAGCTAAGACCCCAAATAGATGACCAATTACTCAGCCGGAAGTGCTGAGAAAAGTGTTTGAAAAATCGTGAACACAAGACTAAGGAGATTCCTAGAAAATAACAACACATTGTAAAAACACCTACACGGTTACAGGAAAGGAGGAAGCACTGAAAATGCCCTCAAGGCGATTTATGAAACAATTGATGTGAACCAACTAATAGAAGCAGGGTTGCCAAATAACTTGACATCCAAACCGTGGTGCAAAGCCTCAAAATTAGCGGCAGTTGCTTCAAAAGTAGCCCAATTATAGTAACTTAGCCATCATTAAATTGGTACTAAAAACTATTGATATTATATACTATAGAAATAAATTAGTGGGAAGGGGATCGAAATCAATCAACTAAGCTTTTAACGAAGAGTATATCGAAAAATTTACATAAATTTTATCAAAAAATACAGAAAATAAAGCCGTATATTTTTTTTGCAAAATTAAATCCTAGTTGAATGACATTTAACAAAATTAAAATTAGCAAAATAAAAGAGATTTGTCGTTCATTCAACATAATCATAAAAGGATTCAATTAACTAAGTTTAATATAGTATATTTACATTGGTGATTGTATTGTTTTAGAATTTATTCAATTAATGGAAAAAAAAGTTTTTATAACAAGGGTTCAGTTAGCAAACGTGGTTATGGTGACTCTTCGTCCGATGAAGTTAGTTTGTCACAAAAGATTTAATGAATTAGCTAATACAGACGTCATTTATCATGTCTTCCTTCATAATGTTATCAGTGTGCTTAATAGCCTTGACCCAATTTTCCTTGCAAATCGGAAACAAAGTCGTTTTGGATATGTTGATCGCATCTGTGACACGTTTGTTTGCTTGGTCAATTACAAATTAACAGTTTCCTTATCCTTTTCCCTTAAAAAAAAAAAAGCTGATAGACATTGTATGCAGAGTTAAGATATGTACCATAATTATGGTACATGTACTCTTCAGGGCTTGCGTACCATGTACAATAATGCCAGTACTCAGCAGACAATGAAGCTATGAGTGATGAATCTGACCTGGGTTAATAGCCTACCTGCACATTAACTGATTTAGCGTGTCGGTTAATCTTGTTTTTGACTCTACAACGATGGTTTAAACTGTCTGTGAACTATTGAAATAGACTAATCGATCTACATTTCCATTTTGAAATTATTATAAAAGAAATTTGTATGCAAGTTGGGTATACTCAAACACGAGCAATGTGCAATAGTTATGTATTCACAATTCAATACATGGTGAGCAGCAACTCAATAACAATGTTGAGGGCACGCTTGCTCCAGCGAGACTGCCCCAGATTCAATATCTCCCGCCTTTAATAGATTATGGCGGGAATACAAATAACTTTCAAAGTGCATTATATGTAAACATCCTACATCCCCTCTCTAAAATAAATGTATTACATTTTTCATGAAATTGAGGGTTTATCAAGTAATCATACAGCAAGAGAAGTATAAGGCATACTGATGACAAAATGGTGTTATATAAAAGATAACACAAATCATATAAGTGGAGCGCGATTACGTGCTCATTGCAAAGCAAGACGACATTTAGTTGCATGAAATTATCAAATTATTACAAACTGGTCACATATTCAGTACAAAAAAAAAATATCAAATTGTGCATAATTAAAGAGAAACCAAATTGTACATAATTGAAAAATCATAAAATATAGTCTTCATGCCAACTCGGAGGATTTATTTTCCTGGTCCCTCTTCTGGGTTGGGGGTCGGCACACGAGTCAGCGGGGGAAAGTGAACGAGTAGGTGGGGGGAAATCCTGCACTCTTATTTCCCGAAGATGTTTTCTGTTTCTCGTTGATATTCTTCCACAACCATCTAGTTTTATGACATATTGGCGGTCTCCTTTCATTTCAACGACTTTTGCAATACGATCCCAGGCCTTAGAGACAACATTTTGCACTGCTACTGTGGTACCCGCTTGCAAGGGGCGGAGTCTCTTTGCACTAGAATCATGACGGAACTTGACATTTCTCAGGTGTTTACCCATCTTCTCCTCTCTGTCTATCATAATGTCTGCCCACTGTTCTGTTATCTTATGATAGCTTTTAATCATGGGGACTGAGTCCCTGAGTTGTCGTCCCATGGCTAACTGTGCCGGCGATTTATCGATGTCTCTTAGGGGCGTATTTCTATATTGCAAAATGGCTCTTGCAAAACTATCTGTGTCGAGGCTTCCGTCGCTTCTTGTGTTGTCTTGAATGGTTCTCTTTGCTGTACGTACTGCTGCCTCTGCCCTTCCGTTGGATTGGGGGTAATGGGCTGAGGATATTCTCATCCTAACCCCCCATTTCTGTAGGAAACTAGCCATCTCAGTGCTTACCAAATTGGTGCCACCATCGAGGGAGATTTCTTCCGGGGCGCCCCACTGCATGAAGTATCGTCGGAAGAGGGGAATCAGCTTAGCAGAAGTGGCACCATTTGGAAAGAAGGCAATTTCCAGCCAACCAGTAAGCCTATCTGCATATACCAGATATTGTTTTCCACGCATTTGAAACATATCCGTGACCGTTTGTTGAAAAGGATATTCAGGGGGTGGGGTAGGCAATAGCGGTTCCCTTTGTTGGGACGGAGCGATGACGTCACATGTTCTGCACTGCATCCTCTTGAGTTTCAGTTGACCCTCCATCCCAGGCCAATACACAGCCTGTCGTGCCCTACGAATCATTGAATCAGAACTTTGGTGGCCTGAGTGTAGGTTAGAGACAACTTGGTCTCGTAGTGACACAGGTATTGCCAGACGTATGTGCCCGTCATCGTATGAATACACCACCAGTTCGTCCACGATGCCAAATCGATCCCGTACACTAAAATACGGCTTTATGCTGGAGTCGACTAGATTTCTCGATACCGGCCAAGAACCTGCGGCTACCATACTCTTTAGTAGCTGATAATCCACATCGCTTTCAGCAGCCCTTTTAACAGAATTCCAGTCGAGGGTTATGACGTCATCACTCAGCGACGTCATCAGTGCTGCAACACATGAATTCTCAACTTCCTCCCCCATCTCACGGTCACTCGCATTTATTGGGCTTCTGATTACTGGATATCTCGAAAGAGTATCGGCTGCTGAGTTTTTCTTCCCAGGGATGTATTTTACTGTGAAACTGTATTGTAATGTTTTTTCCTTTAATCGAAGCAAACGAGGATTTGCAATGTCTTTCAATTCTCTGTCCCCAAACACTTTGACTAGCGGACGGTGGTCAGTAACAAGGATAATATTGGGACACCCCAGTAAGAATAATCTAGCTTTTTGAAAGCACCATACCACGGCGGAAGCCTCTCCTTCAACGACTGCATAATTAACTTCTGCCGAGGTTAAATGTCTGCTTCCACAGAGGGCAAGCTTCCACCCCCCTTTGCAACAAAATGGGACTTTATCCTCTTCGCAACTGCAATGTTGTTGTAACACCAGAAATCCCATCCCATCACGCGACCAGTCAGTGATTACTGCAGTTCGCCTGGATTTATCATAGTAGGCCAATCCATCCCCAATCAGATTGCATAAAATTTCTTTAGTCTTTTCGAACGCATCCTGTAACATTTCATCCCAGTATACCTTTCGACTAGTAGACTTTTTAGGAGGTCTCGAAAGGGTTCCATTAGTTGAGAGGTAGCAACAAATGGGGCCAATTGGTTTACGAGGCCAAACCAAGATCTTATGTCAGTGATGGTTGGTTGATTTGGCATTGGGAAGTTCTTGATTGCAGACAACTTTTCCTCACCTGGCTTGAAATTGTCCCAACCTAATTCATAACCCACAAAGTCTACCTCGCGTTGGCAAAATTGAAATTTTTCAGGATTGAGGGTAACTCCGTTCTCTTCACATACTTGCAAAAAACTTATCGTATGATAGAACGCTCCTTCCACAGTATCATCATAAAGGAGAACATCATCGACACACTTAGATTTTCTCGGAATGTCCGCTATTACATCATCAAAGCGCTTTGAGTATGCATCCGAGGCAGAGACATGTCCCATTGGGGTCCTACAATACTGGTACCTACCCCATGGGGATATGAAGGTAGTCAAGTGCCGACTTTCTTCATCTAGTTCCACTTGGTGAAAACCAGAATAGGCATCTATTACAGTTTTGTATGAACGTACAGGTACACCGGATGCCATGTCGAACGGGGCAAAAGTGTGATGAGTTTCTCTTTTGCAAAATTTGTTTAGCCTTTGGTAATCCACTGTTCTTCTTGGGTTTCCATTCCTTTTAGCAACTACCACCATTCGCGCACACCAATCGGTTGCAGTTGTTGTAGGAACGGGGCGGATTATTCCCAGTTTTACATCGTCGTCCAGCTGTTTTTTTACCTCTTGCTCCCAATGTTTGGGAATTGGAATTGGCGTATGGCATGCGTATGGGACTGCATCAGGGAGAAGGTGGATATGGTGTGGCTTTCCCTTCATTACCGGTAAAGGATTCCGTTTAGTATTGAATACCGTACCAGAGAAACGCTCCAAAATCCACCTTTTGAGCTTAGGTACGTTGGCCTCCTGAGAGGCGAACGGCAACTCTATGACGTCATGGTTGTTGCCCACATCACTGGTGACGTCATTGACATCCACACTATTGGGCCGTTCCCTACCAATATTATTTACTGATATCCCGTCTACCTTAACATGATGGGGAAAATTCGCATCCACTAATCCCAAACACTTACATACATCTATAGATAGGTATAGCCTAGAGACACCGCACACTACTAACACCTCTATATTTAGAGCAATATTTCTACATAATGTTATTGTACAACGCACACTACCCAGTACTCTCATGGGTTTTTCGGCTGCATGATTGACCCTGGCGTTCGAACGATGCAACTGTTTCACGTTCAGTCCTAATTGATGCAAAACCTTTTCCCCCATAATACAAACTTCAGCCCCAGTATCGGCAATGGCATCAATAAATGCCTCATACATTGGTACATCACGTCTCATTTTATGTTCAATTTTTACGCGTACATACGGTAGTTTTCCCTACAATGCTGTCACCTGCTGGACCCCACAATGTTGCACTAATGTGCATGCCGTCACTGACATAGTGTCGTCATCATGGTCGACTTCAATGCCTGCTGCCTTGTTATTCACACGTTTTTTTCTGCAATATCTAGCTAAATGACCCTTTATACCACAGTTGTGGCAACACACTTCATTTGCATAGCAGCTAGATTTATTTTTCTCATGAATGCGCCCACAATTATCACATCTCTTACCTGACATGAGCAGCTTACTATCCTTCTGTCGACGAAAGTTCGATTTTACTGCCGCAACATCACTATGTTCTATTTCATTACTATTATAGGGCAGCAATTCCTTCCCCACCTTGGCGGTAATGAGTTTCTGGTTAAATTTGTTTGCCCCACTGTCCCTTTCAGCTGCCTCATATATTTCACACTTCTGTAGAATTTTGGCGACACTGTTATATTTCTCGTAGTCCTGGAGTATTTCTTGTTTCAATCCACAGTTATTTAAACCACTGGCTAACCTGTGGGTCAGCATATAGTCACTCATGTCATTTTGGCACTGAGGGCAGCGGAAAGCACAATCTAAAGCCAATTCCTGACACCGATGTACATATGTCTTCGCGGGTTCCATAGGCCCTTGCTGTGCACTAAAAAATTTATCCCACAGAATTGCACGATTTACAGACTTTTGAGTCACTTCTTGGACGGCATCCAATGCCTGATGTAAAGAAAGGGCTTTCCATTCATCGGCCGTATAACAGGCGTCTAATGCCCTTTGCAACTGATCATTGCAGTTCAAACGAATGCTCAGCACAGCATCTTCAGTTGCAACCCTGCCAATTTGGAACCAATCTGTCATTGACCTACGCCACTTCCTAAATGCTCCTTGTGACATTTCGTACGAACATTTGTCGGGCATAATTGCCCTCATACCTGAGGGGGCACCACTGCTCTGTCGCTGCTGCAAGAAAAGGTTTGCCATTGCATTCAGAAGGTCCTCATTCCCACCATTGATGCGGCCACGTGCAGCCCGTCGAAGGGTCCCTCTTCTTGGTGTTGTTGAGTATCTTGCACCCGACATCTTGAAGGCTTCACTGCAATCCTACTCACTGCGCCATGTATGCAAGTTGGGTATACTCAAACACGAGCAATGTGCAATAGTTATGTATTCACAATTCAATACATGGTGAGCAGCAACTCAATAACAATGTTGAGGGCACGCTTGCTCCAGCGAGACTGCCCCAGATTCAATATCTCCCGCCTTTAATAGATTATGGCGGGAATACAAATAACTTTCAAAGTGCATTATATGTAAACATCCTACAAAATTGCATTTGTAAAGACCATTTAAACAATTTATTTCTTCCAGAGTAGCCCAATTTCAGGCAAGTAGTGGCACTCTTCTATAACCCGCGGTAAGGTGTTCAAAAGTAGCCCAATTGGGCGGGTAAACTGCGGGTTTGGCAACACTGAATAGAAGACACTAATATGCTGTCTTCTACAGAGATAGGCCTATCTCTAAAGCATTTGACAAAGTATGACATGACGGCCTCAAATATAAAATATTCCAACTGGAATTACCAATAATAATGGAAAAACTTCTCTTCAGCTTTTCAAAATGAAGAGTCCTCTCATTCCTAAAAAAAAGAAAAAAAAAAAAAAGAATCTTATTCATAGTTTGTTGTCGTATAGCTGGACTACTTGCTACTCCGTATGGCCATATCCGGCCTATAATAGTATTATCAATATTAAAAGCATTATTGATCTTTATAATAATACAGTGAATATAATAATTCATTGATATTAATCAGATTATTAATAATATCAATATTAATAATGTTAATGGTCTCAATAATATTAATATAACTATTACCAACAATAATACTATTAATATTATTAACATTGTTATTAATAATTTCAATGATAATAACATTTGTGATTAAATAATATAAATAATATTTCAATTGATAATGATACTATTAATATTGATAGTACGGTTTTATCAATACTAATGATATTAATATCATTAATAATTTTATATCAATTCTACTGATATTATCAATATTATTGATATAATTAATACCATTTTTTTAAAAATACTAATATTGATAATATCAATAATATCAATTAATATTGATATCAATAATGTCAATTAATATTGATATTATTAATATCAATAATATAAAAATATCAATAATATTATTAGTATTAATATTATCAATAAAATTATTATTATTATTATTATTATTATTATTATTATTATTATTTTTATCATTATTATTATTATTATTATTATTATTATTATTATTATTACAAAAACTATAAATAAGCATATATCAGTGGAAAGTAGATTCATTCGGCTATTTTTCCCATCAAATTTTGTGAAATAAAGGAAAATGGTCAATGATAGTTAAAAATATGGTAAAATGCATAAGTATTTCTTTTAGAGTAGGCCTATTCTAAAAACATCAGTGGCACCTCTACATAGAGAGAGAGAGAGAGAGAGAGAGAGAGAGAGAGAGAGAGAGAGAGAGAGAGAGAGAGAGAGAGAGAGAGAGAGAAATTTTTAGAATTCCTCTACTCTTTTATATCTATGATTATTAAATGTATAAAAAAAATTTTTTTTATTATGATAAATTGTATAATCAACTTGATAATGTAGTTGAAATGGAATTAATTTGATTTGTGAGAAAATATCACATAATGTTTATTAATCTCATGATACAGAAGTTATTTCTGGATGTGATATGCAGTCTTTTTGAATTCACACATACAAACCTGAGTTCTTTATATAGAAAAACACTTTGAAAGGAGGAAGGCTCATGTCTTTCTTCCTCTAAACAATGTAATAAGATGAAAATTGATTTCTAGGAATCACCAGCCGTTAAAAATACAAGCGTTATATATCATCATATTTTTTTTCAAATTAAAGATATAATTCACATATTTACTTTATTGATTCTAAGAAATCTTAATGGAATCGGACCAAAAATATTTTCTATGAATATAAATGAAATAAATCAATTTGAATCTTTTTTTCGATTTTCACGAAATATACCGATAAACAAACACACTATACAACTTGCACAGTAGGAGAGGTTTATCGGAGAATAGTTATTTCTTGGCCGTGTTCCTCATAAGGAAACAGCTCTTGATTTTCCTATTTCCTTTCTCCCCTCCCTGCTTGCAGCATACATAACATTCCTATCCTTCCTAAATCCTACACTCTCTCTCACGAGGACAAGTGGGAACAGTTGATTGGAGAATAGTTATTAATCGGTCGTGTTCCTCATAAGGAAACAGCTCTTGTTTTTCCTATCTCCTTTCTTCCTCTCCTACTCCCTGCACACACAATCCTTCCAATCCTTCTAACCCCATCATATGTGCTCTAAGTGGTAACTCTAACTTTATTTATTGTAAATTCTATTACTATTGTTATTTTCCCACTTTTTGCTAGCTCTCTTTACTCTTAGCTAGCACTCAATCCATCTCCTCTCCCTACTGCTTAAGCTTTGCTTGGGATAGTTTACGCCCTTCTTCTACCTCCGACTAAATTGCTTTGCAATCCTTCCCACGATCTCCTACTTCCCTGGGACTTGCTACTATAAAACCTTCTCTCCTACTTGATAGACTCTGTCTATCAACAAATTTCCTTTCGTTTACCTAAAAAGGAGTCTCCCTACTGGGCCCTTTTTCCGTTGTCATGCCTGTCACCCCCTTGTTAGTTATACGGGCAAATTGACTTGGAATCTGCTATGCAAATTCCGGCCCGTGGGAAGTATGGTATCTTACCATTAACCCCTCCTGGGAAACTAAACCAAAATCCCAGGCTGCTGTATGAGGATTAGCAGTTCACTTAAACTTCTACTACTTTTGGGCTTACACCAAATAGCTTCGGGTATCTAAACTTAACGTAACCCAAATATGAAGGTATAAAGTAATTATGAACACTATTCATTGCATCCCTTTCATATTAAGTTTACCCACAGACACCATATTCACATTAATATTACTATATGAAGATTACAAAAATACTTCAAACAATATTCTCTTACGGGCTGCCTAAGGCAAGAGGCCATGTCTTATACAAAGGTAAAGCAATATGACACACACACACACACACACACACACACACACACACACAACAAAATATACGGCAGTGAAATGAATGATTGCTATGAATAATGCTATTGAGTGTGGAAATATTGGTCAGAGGGATTCTGTTCATCTGTGTTTCCTTTTAATTATATTTATATAAATATTTGTTATTTTTTATTTCTAATTATTTTTTCCCAATTTAGGGTAAAGAAAGTCTGTCTAATATCAGGAACATAAACATTAACTTCATCAAGGGAAAAATATACCAACATCAATTCACAAAGGACAGTAAAGCAGCGACTTTGCGGATACTTATTAAAGTGTGGATATTTCCTTTCAGGAATAACCTTTTCATTCAATTAGTTGGTGTGACGTTTGACTTAGCCAAAATATCACTGTATTATAGATCAGAACCTTACTCCGTTATGCAAGTAGCACCTTCTGTGGCATTACACAGTAGAATATTTGTTACTTTTAGAGATAGTCAATCCTGGTATAGTTCCAAGTAAAGCAATGGGACTTCCACGATTACATTACCTAATACTTATCCGTCTTTATTTTACTTTACTAACTTAACTATATACCATCTTATTGGTTTAATCTTGACCTTTTAAATGTTATATACCAGTTATCCCTAAAATTAATTATCTGTTTTCTTTCGGTCTTAACTCTTGGTCCTCCTTATATGAGAAAATTGATGCCATGTTTGGTTAAGTCATCCATTTCTATCTTTTGGCCTCTTTGGTTCGGTTGATAAACGAGAAACTGAAAACTTGTAAATTGAATTATTTAAGATTGAAACCTTTTTTTGTTTTATTAGGTTGATTATGTTTTTATAATACAGTTACGGGATAGTTATACCTGAGATATTGAAGAGAGTAACGTAGGTAAGGGATATCTGCTAAGTCTATTCCTGTGCTTCAAATGTTAAGATCCTTATTTCGAATTTCCTACAATACATCCTTGTTCCCATCCATCGCTTTAAGCGAAATTGTCTATAATAATGTAAATCCCTGCCTAACATCGTACTGGGGTCGCTAAGACATATCCAAAATAGAGGCCAAGAGTGAGAAAACATTAGTATTTACAGAAAAACACTATAAAATACTAGGTCACGCCTGGAGTCTTATAGTTCTCTCGAGAGTGAAGGTCTTTGAACTCCATCACCAATGTCAAGGTGTTGTGTCCTTCAGTGATTATATACTGCTCCTATCCCTTCGATTAATTCTTTGTTGCATGTTTTAGGTTGGCATTCCAAGATCAACAATTAGTTTCCACCGAATTCTAAAAAGAAAATAATAAAAACTATCCACAGTAGAATTATCCCATCTTTTGCTTTTGCAAATATGAACTCCTGTTCTTTAAGCAGAGCGTTAATCTCCTCTGGACTGAGCATTTCAGCCTTAGTGGTGGAGGGTTGCTTACGTTACGGGTGAAGTTCTCCAACTTAGATTGACAACGTTCGAAGAACGGATTCTTTAAAGCAAACAAAGAGTAACTGAATTTTCAAAGGAACGTGATCATGAAACTTACAAATTTACAGAAGAAAATTGTTTATTTGGAAAAACAAATGTAAATAATGATATTACTTCAAAATTCAAACTGACCCGGTTCAACAAAGCAGACAATGTTTGTCTCATGGCAAAATCTAAAAAAAAATGAATTATATACAAGCACAGTGATAACTGACTGATTTAAATTACTTGGGAGAAGCAAAACATGTGAGAAAGTGTATGGGCTTATGAGTGCAAAAATATTTAAGTTAAAAGTTAAAATAATGGGTCAAGGCTGATACTGATGGTGTGACGGTTTCATAGTTGCAGGCGCACTGAGGCGATTGCCAAACGATTCCAAAAGCAAATGGGCGCACAAGGCCACAACTTAACTGTTAAAGTGCACTCTCGTAGAGGCTGAACAAATATAAAATTTCCCTCACACGAAGGTAAAACAGAATCTCCCCGCTAAACGACAAAAGAAAACAAAAAATCTCACGAAAAGAAAAAAAATTAGTTTACAACTACAAACGGACAAGATCGATATACTCCCTCACGCAGAGGTAACACAAAAAATCTTCTCACATGGAGGATAAACGTTGCCTCTTGTTGAGGCTAAACAAAGTTTCCTTACACAAAGGACACACCTATATCCCTCAGGCTGAGGACAAAGTTAAATCTCCTAGCACAGAAGACAAACACAATATTCGTCACGCAGAGGATAAAGCTTAAATTGATGTTGTGTTGCGAGGGTTAAATGATGAAGTTACTGTTACAAATGAAACCACACAGTTATCTAATCGAACTACATGCAGTAAGGTACATATGGTAAACAACAATTGCGCACCCTTTAGTTTGGGTTTTAAACAAGATCCGGCGTCTCAGCAGATACATGGAATGAAACGGACTTGGAAAAATTAAGTTTCTACGCTACTTGTAAGAAAACTTAAAATTGCGGCGCCCCATTTCGCTCTGCAGGACAAGGACACGTTCTAGGTATACGGGAACGTTAGTTAGAAATGTTAGGGAAGGTAAACGACACAAAGGAAAATAGACTAAGGTAAAAAATTTTACAAATTAGATGTTAGAATAGCAAAATTAGTTGACAGGACGAGCACAGCGGAGCTCTCACTGAGCAGTAAACACAGGCGTCTGAATAACACAGAAGACTTAGTTCAAGCAAATTAGAACTTTCTAGTTATAAGCGGAACCCGACACATGTGGGTGAACGAATTCGAGACGAAGCGAAGCTCCTATGACAAATTGTAGAGAATATTAAAGCTACAAATTAACCTGGGTACGTAGTTCTTTCCTTAAACTCGTGGTCGATACAAAAAGATCAAAATGATTACAGATATCTCTTCCTAATTAAATTCTGGGCTTTACACATTTGGCAAACTGGCTAGTGAGCGTGGATTAAAGTGATATAGCGAGATACTGTATGCATAATTATTGGATGTCAAGGTAGGACAAGAGACATACGATGGTGGGGACATTTGGTTTAATCGGTCCTCAGATACAGACTGCCTCGGTTGCTCTCTGCAACCGGCACACTCACTTAGCGCCTGCCCGCCATGGGAAAACATATCATACATGCAGGTACTCCATCATCTCCCCCCAAGATTAATACATGGGTATACATGGAGAGGCAACGATAAAAAATAATGCATGGATATACATGGATTAAATTGGATGCATATGCGAGAATAGGAAGACAGGTGCATAACTGTCAGTAAGGAAGACACAATGTGCAGGTAATACATGTTCATAGAATAATATGAGAAGCAAAGGCAATAAAAAAAAAATATATGCAGGTGCCGCTGTAATGTACAATGATCACATGTAGTCATCCATCCACGCGGGCCTTCTAGTGCGCCGTGATGGGCGTGGCTCCCGTATTGCTTGTGGGCTGGGCGTAGGGTGACTGCCTGGTAGCTGCTCGGGCGTGGGCGTGGCTGGATGCGTAGCAGGTGTGGCCCGCCCAGGCTGGGGCCCCGATGATGTGAGACGCAGGTGCTTCCTGTTTCGGAGGGAGAGGCACCTGCTGCCATCCAGTTTGACTAGGTATTGTCGGTATGGGAGCGTTTCCGCTACGGTACCGGTGCGGTCCCACAGCTTAGTGACCTGATTTTGCACTCGCACTTGGGATCCCGGGTTGATAGCTGGAAGCTTTCTGGATGGTCCGTTCCCGGTGAGGGCGGCACCACTGTCAGCCATCTGACGTTCTCTTTGCCGTAAGGTTGCCCCCCAGTGTTTGTCTACCATGAGGTGCCAGCGGGCCGTAGGTACGCCGTCTCGGAGCTGCCTGCCCGCTGCCATCTGGGCGGGTGACTTATTTATTCTGCGGAGGGAGGTGTTGAGGTACTGCAACATAGCCATAGAGGACTTGTGTTATGTATTATTGTAACAATGTACTGTGTTATTTCAAGTGTTTCAGGTATTGCACAACATTGCATCATATTGTATGAATAAGACATGTTATGCTTTGATCATAAGAGTAATGATTTGTTTTGGTATTAGGATTCAAACATTTGTTGGTTACCTCAGATAAGATGTGATTCTTTATGATTTATGCTGGAGTAGGATTTAAGTCTTTTCGGAGCGATGCTCTTTTGTTTAGCAATGTTTTGGTTTGTGAGATTTGTGTAAGACGCTCCATATACACTTGAGAGTCAGCTGTCACAAAGAGAAGTTCATAATGTAGTCTTTTATACATTAAAGACGTATTTTATTAATACCAACGTATTATTATCCATCAAGCATACAGCGACGAAGATGAGATCAGCTGAGAAATAATTACTAATGATGATACATCTCTGTTCCAGGTAATTATTATGGTTAATAGAACTTCCTACCTAAGCACCCATATCTTATATTTGGCGACGAGGATGGGATCAGCTGAGAAATAATTACTAATGATGATACATCTCTGTTCCAGGTAATTATTATGGTTAATAGAACTTCCTACCTAAGCACCCATATCTTATATTTGGCGACCGAAGTTTGAGGACGACGGACAAGCAGGGAGAAGCAAGCAGGGAGAAGCATTGGAGCCTTTGTACAAAGACGGCCAGCACAAGAGAAGTTCCGTTCTTACATTGGAAATCAAGAGTAAAATCGCCCAATGAAGATTTTACCAGCAGCAGAATAGGAATTTCATCAAATACACAAAAGGGTGAAATTTTAAGTTGGGTAGGTAGGAAGTATACTTGTGACTGCAACTTAACCTACCACAAGGTAAGCAAACAAAATGCCTTTTAATATCGAACCGCCACCAGCTTTCAGCGTCACTG
This sequence comes from Palaemon carinicauda, assembly GCF_036898095.1. Classification (NCBI taxonomy): domain Eukaryota; kingdom Metazoa; phylum Arthropoda; class Malacostraca; order Decapoda; family Palaemonidae; genus Palaemon; species Palaemon carinicauda. The sequence goes on from NC_090758.1 coordinate 16,721,188, forward strand.
CTGAGCCTAATTCTGTTGCAACACGATGGCAACAGTGGTGTGAGGAATTTAAGATTTATTTAGAAGCATTAGGGAACATGAAGGATGCACAAAAGAAGGCATTATTACTTCATACAGCAGGTAGGGAAGTTCGGGAAGTGTTTAAGACTTTGCAGCCTACAGATGACACAAGTGAAGCTGCAATTAAGGCTCTTACCACATATTTTGCTCCTCAAGTCAATAAATTTTTTGAAAGATACCAGTTTTCAGCGCAAGCTTATCAGAAAGAAAATGAAAGTTTAGATGCATTTGTGACTAGACTAAAGAATTTAGCTGTTTCATGTGAATTTCTAGAGTTAGAGAATGTTATCATAGATCAAGTAATTGCACATTGCACATCAGAAGAGCTAAGAAAGAAATTATTGCAAGATAAAGATTTAACATTAGAAAAGGTATTGATAACAGGCAGAGCTTTAGAAACATCAAATAGGCAAAGTAACATAATAGGTAGTTCTACAAGCAATAGAATGGAAAATTCTAAAATTAATACAGTAGGTTCTAAGTGGAAAACCAATGAGAATCAGAGAAGGAATATGACAAAGCCTAGTCATAGGAAAGTGCCTAACACTAATGTTCATAAATATCAGAATCAGGCTTATACACAGAAACAACAGGAAAAACCCAAGTGTTTTAGGTGTGGTAAAACTGATCATCTTGCATACGAAGCAAGGAAATGCCCTGCTACTGGACAGACATGCCAGAATTGCAGAAAGCTAGGTCATTTTGCAACTGCTTGTAGATTTCCTAAACAGTACGCAAAGAAAATAAATGCTACAGTTGATACTATGGGTCAAGAGAATAATGAGGAAAATGTTCATGATAATCAGGTTAGTTCAGAAACTGATTTTGCGTTTCACATAAATTCAGTCAATAAAGGTGCAAAGAAACATATCATGGTAGAAGTAATCATAAATGGTAAACCAATTTTGATGCAAGTTGACACAGCAGCCGATGTATCAATTATGTCTGAGAAAATGGCTAAAGGCATTCCTAATTTGTTATTAGAAGGTACAAATAGAGTTTTGAAAGGTTATAATGGTTTTGATATTCAGGTAATAGGTGTTTCGAACGTAGAAGTACAGTACAAAGAACAGAAATTAGAGAGAATGCCATTAACAGTAGTAAAAGGTAATGGACAAACTTTGCTAGGTTTAGATTGGCTACAGTATTTGAAGTTAGATTGGCCTAGTATTTTGAAGGTTGCAGGTAGACAAGATGAAAACAAAAATGAAATGTCTATGAATGATATCCTATCAGAGTTTCAAGACGTATTTGAAGATAAAATAGGTACAGTAAAGAACGCAAAGGCAATTTTAGTTTTGAAACCTGACAGTTCTCCTAGATTTTTTGCTCCAAGACCAGTACCATATGCATTGAAAAGTGCAGTTGAAACAGAAATCAAGAGATTAGAAAGTGAAGGTTCTTGGGAAAAGGTCACATATTCAGATTGGGCTACACCATTAGTTCCTATTGTGAAGGAAAGTGGACAGGTTAGGTTGTGTGGAGATTACAAAGTAACGTTAAATCCACAACTGCAAGTAGCTCAACATCCCTTACCAAATCCGAAAGACATGTTTGCAACTATGTCAGGATGCAGTGTTTTTTCTAAATTAGATTTAAGACAAGCATTTCAACAGCTTCCCATGGATGAAACTTCACAAGAATTATGTACAGTAAATACATCCTTAGGTTTGTTTAGGCCAAAGAGATTACCTTATGGAGTTGCAAGTAGTCCAGCTATATGGCAACAAACTATGGATAAGATTTTTTCAGGAATGCAAGGAGTATTCATTTTTATAGATGATATTTTAATTGCGGGTAAAGACACAAGAGAACATAGAGAGAGATTGCGAACAGTTCTGAAGAAGTTGAAGGAACATAATATTAGAGTAAATAAGAACAAATGTATTTTAGAAGTTGATTCAGTGGAATACTTAGGTTTTGTAATAAATGGCAAGGGTATTCACAAAACTAAAGAGAAGATTAAAGCTGTACAATCAACAAAAGTGCCAGAAAATGTTAAGGAATTACAATCATTTCTAGGTTTAGTAACATTTTATGGGAATTTCATTCAGAATTTGTCTACAATTGCACATCCATTGTATAATCTGTTGAATAAGGGTGTAGAATGGAAGTGGACAAAAGAGTGTCAGGAATCTTTTGAAAGAATCAAGCAGGAAATAACATCACCTACATTCTTAGTACATTATCGAATGGATTTACCAGTTAAATTAGTTTGTGATGCATCAAACATAGGTTTAGGTGCAGTATTATCTCATGTAATGCCAGATGGAACAGAAAAACCAATTGCATTCACTTCTAGAGTATTGAACAAGGCAGAAAGGAATTACTCTCAAATAGAAAAGGAAGGTTTAGCATTAGTTTATGGAGTTAAAAAATTCCATATGTATCTTTATGGTAGGAAAAAGTTCACACTTGTTACAGATCATAAACCTTTATTAGCAATATTGGGTCAAAAAGCAAGTTTACCTACGTTGGTAGCTGCAAGACTACAACGTTGGGCAGTTACGTTAGCAGCGTACCACTATGATATAGAATACCGTCCAACATCAAATATGGGTAATGCAGATGCTTTATCCAGATTACCCGTAGACAAAGCTCCAGAAGAGTATGATGACAGTGTTCTGTTAATTTCAGTATGTAGTGTACCAATAACTGCAAAAGATGTAGCACACAGTACCAAGCAAGACCCAGTACTTAGTAAGGTTTTGGAGAGTTTAATGACAGGTAGGGACTTATGTGGAAAAGAGGAAAATTGTAAACCGTATAAGGATATATGGTATGAACTGAGTGTGACACAAGGAATAGTGATGAGAGGTTCCAGGGTAGTTATTCCTAATTCACTGAGAAATAAGGTTTTGTCTGAAATACATGCTGATCACCAAGGTATTGTAAGATCAAAGTCAATTGCGAGAACTTTTGTATGGTGGCCAGGTGTAGATAAAGATGTGGAATGTTATATAAAGAATTGTATGAATTGTGTTATGCAACAAAACAATCCTCAATTTGCTAGAATGCACCCGTGGGAGTTGCCCAGGTATCCATGGCAAAGAGTGCATATAGATTTTGCAGGTCCTTTTTTGAATTATTTGTTTTTGATAGTAGTAGATGCTTACAGTAAGTGGCCAGAAATTATCCCAATGAAGACGACAACGTCTTACGCCACAATAAAAGAGTTAATGCAAATTTTTTCAACGCATGGTATTCCAGAAAGAATTGTTACAGATAATGGTCCACAATTTACTTCACAAGAGTTTAAAGAATTTTGTAATGTCAATGGTATAAAGCATACATTTTCAGCTACATATCATCCATCTACTAATGGAGAGGCTGAAAGATTTGTTCAAACATTTAAGCACAATATGAAGTGTAGAAGAGCAAATTCAAGTAATATATTTTTGCATGTGTCAAAATTTTTATTGTCTTATAGAACAACGCCGCACAGCACAACAGGCGTGGCACCCTCAAATTTGTTAATGGGAAGGAGGATAAGGTGTAAGTTAGATTTGTTGTATCCAAGTTTGCAAAGTGATTTAGAAGATAAAGGGTATAAACAAATAGCAAAGCTTCCTAATGTAAGACATTTTTTACCTTTGTCTGATGTCATGGTAAGATCGTACAACACTCCAGAGAAGTGGGTACCAGGAGAGATTGTAAGAGAGATAGGAAATTTACATTATGATGTTCGTGTTGGTGATAATGTTGTAAAACGTCATGTTGATCAATTACAGCCGTTAAACAGAAAGACAGTAGAGCATGTGAACGTTAGAGATGAGAAACTTAAAGAAGTTGTTAGATCAAATGAGTCAAGTATTAACCAAGATGGTCCAACATCCAATGTAGATTCAGAACCAATTCATGTACCAGTACAAGATGAGGTTAAAGTGCTTCCTAATAGGATTAACAGAGGAAAGCCCCCTGAGAGATTAGATTTATGAATATTTTTACAATGTCAAGTTAAGGGGGAGGAGACTGTTATGTATTATTGTAACAATGTACTGTGTTATTTCAAGTGTTTCAGGTATTGCACAACATTGCATCATATTGTATGAATAAGACATGTTATGCTTTGATCATAAGAGTAATGATTTGTTTTGGTATTAGGATTCAAACATTTGTTGGTTACCTCAGATAAGATGTGATTCTTTATGATTTATGCTGGAGTAGGATTTAAGTCTTTTCGGAGCGATGCTCTTTTGTTTAGCAATGTTTTGGTTTGTGAGATTTGTGTAAGACGCTCCATATACACTTGAGAGTCAGCTGTCACAAAGAGAAGTTCATAATGTAGTCTTTTATACATTAAAGACGTATTTTATTAATACCAACGTATTATTATCCATCAAGCATACAGCGACGAAGATGAGATCAGCTGAGAAATAATTACTAATGATGATACATCTCTGTTCCAGGTAATTATTATGGTTAATAGAACTTCCTACCTAAGCACCCATATCTTATAACTTGTCCGTGTCGAGGGTGCCGCCGCTGCCCGTGTTCGCCATTATTATCCGCTTCCCGATCTTGACTGCGGCCTCTGCCCTACCATTGGACTGCGGGTATTGGGCGGATGATAGACACACGGACAAGCCCCATGACTTGAAAAATTCCCCCATTTCCTCGCTTGCCATATTGGTGCCATCGTCCGTGGAGATTTGCTCCAGGGCCCCCCACCTGGCAAAGTAGCGACGTAGCTGGGTCTTGATGTGGGAGGAGGAGGTTCCGTGGGGGAAGTGGGCCAGCTCCAGCCACCCTGTGAGCCTGTCTGCGTAGGCCATGTACGAGTGTCCGTCATGCTGGAACATATCTGCTACTGTCATCTGGAAGGGGTACTCTGGGGGCGGCGTGATGATGAGTTCCTCCGCGGCCTGGGATGGTACGTGTACGTCGCATTCTTCACTCGAGGATCGGTGATACTGCAGGTCCCCCTCAAGTCCAGGCCAGTATACCGTCTGGCGCGCTCGTCGTTGCATCGAGTCTAGACCTTGGTGCCCCGCGTGTAGGTTGGCAGCCACCTGCTGACGGAGAGGATCCGGAATAACTAGGCGGACGTTGCCCTGTTCCAACGTGTATGTCACCAAGTCTTGGATAACGGTCAGCCTCTCCCTGACACTGTAGAAGGGCCGAAGGCACACACCTTCTTGGGACTTCCTGTCGGCCCAGTCCCCGGCCAGGACCCTGGCCATGAGCCGCTGGTACACGGGGTCGCTGACAGCGGCGTGCCTAACTCTCGCCTCGTCCACGACACAGCGGTCGTGCTCTACTGCTGCCAAGACGGCGGACGCCATGGTGTCGGTGAGGTCTTCATCAAGGTCCATGTCGTGGGCGCTGGGATCGGCTTTCAAGGCAGGGTATCGGGACAGGAAGTCCGCCGCGCTGTTACGCTTCCCCGGCAAATACTTGACCCTGAATCGGTACTGCAGAGTTCTGTCCTTCAGCCTGAAGAGGCGGGGGATGGAGATTTCCGTGAGGGCCCGATCCCCCAGCAACTTGGTTAACGGGCGGTGGTCCGTCACAACGGTGAGGTTGGGGCACCCCAGCAAGAACAGCCTCGCCTTCTGGAGACACCAGGCTACCGCGAGAGCCTCCCCCTCCACGGCAGCGTAGCCAGCTTCGGCGATGGTGAAATGGCGCCTGCCGCATAGTGCCAGGCGCCACCCACCCGTGCAGCAAAAGGGCGTGTTGGCGGAGCTGCATGAGCAATACTGTTGAAGGATCACAAACCCTATGCCTTCTTTGCTCCAGTCGGTGATCGCTGCTGTGGGGTGGCTCCTGTCGTAGTAGGCCAGTCCGTTCTTTGCTAATTGGCAGATCATGTCTTGGGGGTGATGAAATTTGGTGCGGAGTGCCTCGTCCCAGTACACTGCCTTCCCGGTTGGTTTTTTGAGGAGCTCCCTGAATGGGTTCATGATGGGGACTGTCGCGAGGAAGGGCGCCAGCTGGTTGACGAATCCGTACCAAGCCCTTATGTCGGTGATAGAGGGATGACGGAAAGTTCTTGATGGCCGCCAAACGTTCCTCTGTTGGCTTGTAGGCCTCCCAGCCCAGGCTGAAGCCCACAAAGTCCAATTCCCTTCCTGCGAATTGGAATTTCTCCGGCTTAAGGGTAACGCCCTTGGCTGCGCATGTCTCGAGGAAGTAGTAGGCATGCCAGAAGGCCCCTTCAATGCTGTCGTCGTAGAGTAGGGTGTCGTCCACGCACTTATATTTCCTCTGGATGTCCTGGATGGCGTCGTCGAATCGTCGAGTATACTGATGCGGAGCATTGCCCCATGGGTGTACGACGGTAACGATATCTCCCCCAGGGGGTAATGAATGTGGTTAGATCGCGACTTTCCTCGTCTAACTCCACTTGGTGGTATCCCCAGTACGCGTCCGCCACGGTCTTGAATGTGTGCTTAGGTACCCCGGACACCTTGCTGAATGGGGTGAGGGTGTGGTGTGTCTCCCGTAGGCACGATGCGTTGAGGCGCTGGTAGTCAACTGTACGGCGTGGCTGTCCTGACTTCTTGGCGACGACCACCATACGGGTTCACCATTCGGTTGGCTGCTCGGCAGGTACCGGTTCTATGACGCCACGGGCGACATCTTCTTCGAGCTGGGCCTTCACTTCCTCTTCCCAGTGTTTTGGCACTGATGCTGGGGTATGGCATGCGTAAGGCGTGGTTCCTGGGAGCAGGTGGATATGATGCAGTTTCCCCTGCATCACTGGCAGTGGCTTCCTGGCTGTGTTGAATGTTGTCGTAGCGAAATGTTGCAGGAGCCAGGCTTCCAACCTGGCCACATGTTCCTCCTGGGGTGGCAGGGGCACCTCGGCGGGTCGGGGTGGTACCTGGGCGGCCCGTCTGGCCGTGCCATCGAACAGACTCACGTGTGCCACCGCGGGGGAGGGAGGGGGGAACTCCTTGGGTACCAGCGTTAAGTCCCTGCAAGCATCCAGCGACAGGAAGAGGTGCTTTGCTGACTGCACGAAGTACACGTCCTGCTCCGTGGTACGACCTTGCAGGGTGACGTGGCACACGGCAGATCCAAGGCACTTCAGGGAAAGGTTTGCCACATCCCGCAAGCCAGCCCGAGGTGTAAGGGCTGCTGGGCGGACTTGGAGGTGCGATAGCAAGGAGGGCCCCGCCACACATCTGTGCCCCGGTGTCCGCCACGGCGTTGACCGGCACACGTACTCCTGTGTCGTTGTGAATGACTGTCACCTCCAATACTGGGTGGCGGGCGAGGTTGGCACCCGCAACAAGCACAGCGCTAGACGTAGCACTAGACATGTCTGCCGGGGATCCTGTCGATTTTGCCTGTGACTTTCTGCAGCATCTATAGTAATGGCCCTGCTTATGGCACCCGTTGCATACGACGGATTTAGCAGGGCATGAGGCTCTGCCAGAGGCGTGGCACCCACCGCAGTTCCCGCAGGGAGGGGGTGGGGGACCCCTACCTGTGCCAGCGATGGTTGCACTCGGATGATCTGCCTCGGGTGTCTCGCTGCCAGCTGCACAAGCAGATTCCCTCCAGTTGCATTGGCGCACAGCGGCGTCGACGCGGGCCGCCTCATAGGCACAGCACCTGGCCCTAAGGGCACTAACACTATTGATGTCATTGCTACACTGGTATACATGGCGACGCATAGCCTCATCACTTAAGCCCACCATTAACTTAGGTAATAACATATACTCAGCTAGATTACACTGACACTGAGGGCACTGGAAATTGCAATCGGTGGCCTTTTGAGAACACTTTAAAAAATGATCACTGACACTTTCTCCTGGGCCTTGTACCGCATTAAAAAACTCCGACCATAGCACAGCACGGTTTGTAGATCGCAACACAATATTGCGAATAAAATCCATGGCTTCCGTAGCAGTGAGGTTACTCCATTCCTGTGAGGTGAATCTGGCGTCCAGCGCCCGTTGTAGAGGGGGTGTACAGTATAGCCTGATGTGGTGGACGACCTCGTTGGGCGGTAGTCTGCACAGTTCGATCCAGCATTCCATCGACCTCCTCCAGGACCTGAATGCGGCGGGCTTCAGCTCAATTTCGCACTTCTCCGGGGCTGCAGACGCGGGGACACAAGGTGCAGGGGTAGCATGTGTTGTAAGCCGGTCACGGAGAATGTTGATCATCTCCTGCTGTGCCGCCGTGGCTTGCCTGGCTTCTTGCAGGGCAGGGACGAGCCCACGGGGGATGACAGGGCGTGCGGCCCCTGGGGTGGACTGTACTGAGCGGCGCTAGAAGGGCATGGTGAGGGTCACGTTGGTCCTTGAGAATCACTGCGCCATATTGGATGTCAAGGTAAGACAAGAGACACACGATGGTGGGGACATGTGGTTTAATCGGTCCTCAGATACAGACAACCTCGGTTGCTCTCTGCAACCGGCACACTCACTTGGCGCCTGCCCGCCATGGGAAAACATATCATACATGCAGGTAGTCCATCAATAATAAATGCTGATTAATTACGTTAATGCTTCAAAAGTCTAAGGCAAAAGATCCTGTTGGAAGGACCACTTGTGTGAAGAAAAATAAAACTAATCTGATGGCCTACTCTAGCTTCGTCAGGTCTAAGGTCATCTAAGCTCTTAGGCTCTGTTTCGGCTTCAACCCAGTAACCCCAGTGAAATGCTGGACAGTAATCAGTGCTACTATAGTGTGAGGTCTACCGCCATATGTCGCCTACCCAGGTGGAGGGTGAGGTCTACCACATGACCAGCGTCCCAGAGCCCCGCACCTAACCACGGAACATGTGAACTGCCCAAATCCATAAAAAACGTGACCTGTCCACGTGACCTGCCCATATAAAGGGAAGCAAATGGAGCTCCTAATTCAGTTTTTCCCTCGGACTAAAAGAAATATAATCGATATCAGCATTCTACAGTGAACCACCAGCAATATTATGTGGATCCAGCGACAGGAGCACTCACACAGGCAATTGAGCGATCGTGGTTGGACGCTAAAACGATGATTCTGAAGAGATTAATGCAGGGTGTTGGTCGCCAGCTGTTCCAGTCTCATCTTGATCTTTTCTGGAAGGTGATGAGAAAAAATTCCAATGTTCTATTTGTGTCATTCTTTGAAGATGTACGAAGTGTGTATCACTAGAATAAATATATGATAACCTGTTTGATGTACGAAGAGTGTATCACTAGGATAAATGTATGGAAATATATGATAACCTGTTTGATGTACGAAGAGTGTACAGTATCACTAGAATAAATGTATGGAAATATAAGATAACATGTTTGATGTACAAAGAATGTATTGCTAGAATAAATATATGGAAATATATGATAACATGTTTATCTTTACCTTTATTCCCTTCTTTTAATGTAATTAGAAATCCAATTATCTATTTAAGTCATTTCTAAGATATGTTCAAACTAAGTTTATTGCTTAAACAAATGTATGGAATGTGTTTTATCTATGAGAAACGAATAATTCAGCGGTAGACCTCACGCTATAGTACTAACGGGAGGTAGATCTCACGCTATAGTGTGGTAGACCTCACGCTATAGTAGCACCCAGTAATCTTACGTTAAGTAATTATTGATACAATGGCAAAACATGGGAGCAGTGTAATATAAAGTAAAGTAAAAGTTAAAGATATGGATCTTTACCTTCGAAGAAGATAGATTCAATACTGTCACTCGCTAACACACTTATTTAAAGTTACTCCGTTCAAAATATCAGGTATACTGTCCCAAGATTAAATACTCCTAATAGGCATAATGAAATAAGTGAAGGAGTAAAAATACGACAAGGTTTAATTAACCTTATCTTGCTTTATTATACAAATTTACATTAAAAGAAATGGACACCTGAACATCAAACACAAAATGTGATAATAAGAATAAAAAAGAAAAAATAACAAAAGATAGGGTTGATTAGATTCTTGATCTTTTAAAATGGTGAATAATTAAAATGGGTGTCGGACACGCAGCCCATGTGACCAAGAGACTGCAATTCTCGAAAGCGGAATTATGTAAAAACTGTACACACAATCCCACCACACACAACCCGAAATACGTAATAGCCAGTTAAGTTCTAAATTAAGTTGAAAATATTGTAAGCTAAAAAATGGGGGAGAAAATGAGTGGCCACGTATTTTTACCTGCATTCCTCACAGATGCTAGCCCTTCTCCTCTAATGGCTGTTGACTGAATAGTTGCAGTTTGCACAATGCACCCTTGACTGGCCCACCCTTGTAATCCTTACTTTTGGCAAATAGGGTTTACCAGGCTCGTGTTTTCCACTCGGTAGGTCCTGGTTTGAGTCGAGGTTTGGTACGGGGGCGGTGGGTGGGGGGTCCGCAAGTGCACAGATTCACTGACCAGGATGGTCAGCGGGTCATAACTACTGCTTTTGAATGAATGTGGCAACGCTATGGTCATGTAGGCTCACCTCTCTTCATCTTTCAAAATAGGTTGAGCTTCGTGGTGCATGAGTAACCCAGTTGATGTGCCATATCTGGACAATATATTGTTGTAAGGAGTACACAGGAGGCAGGATTTTGCAATAAATACTTTAGAGAAATCTTGTTGCTGTAAGTGAGTTTAGATATACAATAATCATACCTATTCTGCTATGCTAAGAATCAAGGAGTTAATGATCAATTAGCAATGGGCTGGTGCAATGGGCATACATCTTAATATTAACAAACTTTCATTAGTATTGAGAAATAAAAGCTGTTTCTAAGTCTGCATTATTAAAATTATATTCAAAACAAGTTTTGATTTGAAATAGTTCTCCTGATGTTTCGGTAAGGAAAACTTAATGTAGGACAATACGTTCAAGTGGTAGCTACAGTGTTAGGAGAGAACTTAAATATAAAAGGAAGAAGAGTGAAGAAAATCTATCCTCACACTTGTTCCAGACAGGATGCCACCTTTTTTACCTTGGTGATCACAATGAAGCCTCTCAGGAGGTCTAATTACATAAAAAGGAGGTGAGAAAAAGCTGGCATTAAGCAAACTCTCAGCAAACCCTCAGGTGAAAGGCTAATTTTAACCTTTAATGCCATCAGCTACTGAGACATCTGCCAGGATCTCCTAGTAACTCCAAAGAGCCAGAGCACATTTGCTTCGGAAACATAAGAATGCTTCTGAGCTTCCTGGATAGATAAACTACAAGGCTAAGAGAGCTGGCCACACTAGTTACTTTATTTGCAGAAAACCACTAAAGATCGACAGGCGTAGAGGTAAAAATAGCAGGCATACTTTTATAATAAGAGGCTAACTTCCAGTTAGGTGCTCAATGAAACAGAGAAGTAGCATAAAAACTGAACCAGGATTTGATCACTGACTAGATCAGGCGATCGGTCTCAAATCAACTGCTTCCTATAAGTAAGGCTGAAACATTGAATCAACAACACCCGCAAGGACACAATTCTCGTGCATATCCTCCAACATATTGGCTAATAGACACACAAAACATTTTTTCTGTTGAGGATTTCGAATCATAGGATTTCTGAGAAGTTTAACTATAAGTCAGTAAAGGTAAGTCCCTAGTAATAGTTGCTCACCTTTAACCAACCTAAGGAGTTAATGGATACTTGATGCTAATCAAGTCTCCAAGTCAAGGAAAAAATCCCCGAGAATCATTCGTCAACAGAAAAAATCCAAAGCATAAATTTTCCATTTGCCGTAGTCAGTGAATGTGGAAGGAGATGTGTGTGTCCAACGGTGGCTAAACTCAAAGTGAAAAAGGTAAAAGTAAGAATGATGCGGTGCTTCCCCTTGCCACCATTAGTAACAACCAAAAGGGTTGTTGATCATTCATTATATCTATATCTCATGATGAAGAGCGAAAGTTTTGTATTCGTGTAGGGAAATACTCTAATCCATTCTTTTCTAAATCAATAACAAGTTCATAAAGCAAAGATCTAATTTCATCCCAATGATTCATGGATGTCAACTGTAGATAAAGACAATGGTAATCTCCTATAAATGAATGACATAATGGGAAGGTTGAACATCTGGAGCATCAATGCTACCAAGATTCATACCATTCAATTCACATTAATTTGGACTGAAATGAATAAATACACAATAATTCATTGATATCCTTCCACAAATTAGTTCGTACAATACGCAACAAAGGTCATAGGAGCGTCCTAAGCTACCTACATAGTAAGAGTAATAGCAACAACACATAAATATACAGACACCACAACTTCAACCATTTTATACTAAGCAAGATTCAGTGCTATATTCTGAGCTCCAAAGAACCTAAACATAAAGAGATGCCTTTTTGCTTTAGCCCCTGCCTAGAAATTATGAAGATTTCTAGTTATAGCTTTATTATACTACAGCAAAATATTGATCAGTAATGAAAAAGGAATTACACTAAGCTTTTACGCAGTTCATATTCTACAATTGCATATTTCTAATTTACATGAAGTTTGTAGAATACCGGACACAAGTCGGCTCAGGCATACAATTATGTAAGTTAAATGGCACTTAAATAAATAGGAGAGCTAGGACCTAAACTAGGGTTTACATCTCAATTGACATCAACTACTTTAGTGCTAGAGTGTGGACGTGTTATGACGAGCTTTGCCATTCATGCCCTGAGTCATGTTTTAGCTTCATGTTTCTCGCTTAGAATATCATTGAAAAAATATTTGTTAGTCTTATGGAGAAACATAAGTGATAAGAAACAGTACACCATGTCTGCTCCTACAGTAACTGTATCTATTAGTGTGCTACTGGTGTTAACACACATTGAGACTTGGGATGTTACATCTTCAAGTAAAGTCAATCAAGTTAACTTTAGAATGGTTTATTCTTTAAAAACAACAGCGTTAACATCTCCATCACAGGAGTATAGCTGGTTTGGTCGGATGACCATTTCATATGATGTAGTGATAAGAACTGGCTAAAATATCGATATCACAGATATCGTATAGTCAGTTATCTCAGCATTTAAACACAGAATGTAAACTAAACATTAGTATAGGAAGACACCTGCATCCGGTGGTGACACAACTCTTTCTCACGGTTCGTAATTGTGTTTATTCTTCATGAAAATGTTACATTGCTGAGATCTGGTATTCGCATCCTTCTCACACTAGCTTCTACTTCACAATGACCTATTACGTCATGTGTTTTAAACATGTAATATATGATTATTACATCAGCTCGGCCAGCTATCTCAATCTAAAAAAAAAAAAAAAGAAATTTAACAACATGTCAAAAGGAAAAAAAGTGAGTACTATAAGAGAAAGATCCTCAAAGCAGCAATAGACATAAATTAGTTTTATCGTATCATGAATGGTATAATGGGAAATGTAAAATAAAAGAAGCTATCTGATGGATGCAGTGACCAGGAACAACCAAATAGTTTTCTACTATTCTTTAGAAACAAAATTTAATATGTAACCAGGTCATTTGTGAATACTCAACATCAGATTGATATTATACCAAGCACGCGGACAAAATAAATAAAATTGAACAACATAACACAAGATGACATCACCAGAATTATCAAGAGAACAAAGAAAACAAACTGTGAGATCGATCCTATGCCAATATCTGAAGTAATTAGAGAGAGAAACTTTTCTAGTCTAGCCGTAATAATAATGAGAATAGCAAATGCAAGCATTGATGAATGAGTTTCCTAAATCTGAAAAAAATGGCTAGTCACACCAGATCTGAAAAATGCACTGGACTAACAGGAACTATTCTCACATAGACCTATTTCAAATCTATCCTGTCTCAAAAGTGCTTGAATATGTAATACTTGAACAACTAGTCAGCCACTTAGAGGTAATAGAAGCTTTGCCTGACAACGAATCTGATTACAGAAAACTATACTCTACGAAGACAGCCATCTGGTCTGTTTAAATGATATGCTAGAAATGATGGATGAAAACAAATGAGGTATCTTAACAGGGGCGTAGGAGCGTTTTCCTGTTTGGGGGGGCTAAAGTTTGAAATAACACTGAAGGCGGAGCCGCAGGCGTGAAGGTATAAGGGGGGTGGTCTGGGGGTGTCCCCCAGAAAAATTTTATGATGAAACACCCTCAGATGTGATTTCCTGGCATCCGACAGCATATTGTATCAGAAACAAAATCATATTTTTGGAAGATTTTTATGTGACCAATTCCAATTTTTACACAATAACAACCATAAAATACCAATAGGACTATATATATTTATCTATCTATCTATATATATATATATATATATATATATATATATATATATATATATATATATATATATATATATATATATATATATATATATATATATATATATATATATATATATATATATATATATATATATATATATATATATATATATATATCTATATATATATATATATATATATATATATATATATATATATATATATATATATATATATATATATAGCCTACCGATGGGCCTACTTGGTGAATCTACCAAAAATATACAGACGATGTTGATTCTTTGCTACAAATTCATTCGCAATATTGATCAAGTCAAGGCTATCGGTTTTTTCTGAATGACAATGAAGTATCATGCAATGATTCAATCTTTTCTGAGTCATTGTACTCCGAAGGTACATTTTCACTCTTCGCATGGCACTAAAAGCGCGTTCGCTCTGCGCGTTTGATGCTGGCATAACAAGCAACAGCTTAACAACCTTACGCACTTCAGTAAGAAGAGACAATTTATGGTAACCAAGGCCTTTAATAAACTCAACTATTTTTCGTGGCTTTGCCTTGTCTTATTTCAAAAGAACAATGCTGTGAGAGAATAGAGAGCTGTTGTCGCAAACAGTCAACATCAATGTTATCACCATAAAAAGTTACCACACTTGTCAGTGTTTTCTCTAACTCCTTGTCCGCATATGGTACCATTTCCTTCTCCACCGACTGATGAAGTATAACTTCTCGAGAGAGCTATACACAACATATCCTTTCTGTTGAAAGCGTGTTTCGATACCGCTAACTAGGAAATCCAGAACCTCGTAATATTTGACACAATAATGCACCAGTACCGAATCGATGAATTCGGGAGGGGCTTGGCCTTCCTCGTATCGAACTGGTACCCGACGCTTCCGAGGTAGGGTAGGCTCTGCAACATCAACATTCTCACGGCGACTTTGGATCTGCTTCCAAAGTGACTCGAAGGCTTCGTCATTTCGCAAACTCTTCAGAGTTGTCACTGTCATCTTAGCCAGCTCCTGTCCATCCATAGCAGACCGTTTGGTTGCTTGAAGAGCTTTTGCAAGATTGTCAGCGTAGCCAAGTAACTGAACTCCAATGTTACAACCAAAGAAATAGTCAAATGTTTTCATAGAACTATTAACACTACCAAGTCGAGCCTTTGTTTCCGTGTCATCTGCAGCATCCTTTGCATCACCCCAAACACTGCTGCAAGGTGCTGTAATTCTTTAAAATACTCTCTAAAGCTTGTTGCTTTACCGTCCATCTTGTTGGACAAAGCACTCTGATGCCAGGACTACCCTCAGGTGTGATTTCAGCTTTAATTTTTTTTAATATCACGTCTTGTTTACGGGATTTCTTAATCAGTTTTGTGATTTCCCGGGTGTCGTCAAGTGTGTCTCGCATGAGCTTGTTTTGTTTTATTGCATCCTGACATGCAAGAGTAAGCGAATGACCATAGCAATGCATGTATAGTGCTCGACTCTCGATATTTTCCAACTGCGTAGCAACTCCAGATTTTCTTCCACTCATGTTCGAAGCTCCGTCATAACACTGACCTCTACAATTTTTCAAGCTAATGTTCATCTGGAGGAGAATGTCCATTAACACCTTGACAATTTCGTCACTTTTAATAGACTCTAGAAAATGAAGTCCTATGAGATCCTCATGAACTTCTAAGTCATTGTCAACCCATCGGATACAGACCACTAGTTGTTCTTTGTTAGCTACGCCTGTACATTCGTCAGCCATTATACTGAACCAGTTTTTTTAACGTTTTTAGCAATGTCCCGGACGATGCTCAAAGACATGATCTGTAGTATTTCATTTTGAATCTCAGGGGATGTATACGTGTCGCTTTTCTTGGTTAACCAGTTTTTCAGGGCTTCGTTATCACAACATCGCAATTTGAGTAATTGGTTGAAGTTTCCATCCTCACCAGACCCATGGCCACGAAGCGGGATACCTTGGTGGGCAAGAAACTGAATGCTGGAGAGAACCAGACGAAACATTTCACGGTTTTCCTCCTTCTCCTTAGCGTGGACACTGGATCGCACTTCACCTGAAGCAAATATGAAATTATTAGAAGAGCAATTAATGTGACAAAAAGGGTAAGCTACATTTTAAATTGAAGGTTTAAAATCAAGGCCAATAATGCCCAGGCTTCGAATTCGGCCCTGTATTTTATGTTTTACACTGTACTGCAATGAAACGCTAAACATATTTTACTTTAATGTTATTGGAGGACGCAAAATATAAATTTTTTTTGAAAATATTAATGTAGAAGGATATATATATATATATATATATATATATATATATATATATATATATATATATATATATATACATATATATACAGTATATATATATATACATATATATATATATATATATATATATATATATATATATATATATATATATATATATATATATATATATATATATATATATATATTAGATGGTTGTTAGCAACGTACCACCTGGCTATTGAATAAGTAAATGCTAGATATTACATTATTTTTCATAAATTTATGCATCAATTCTTCAATCTTTTTTAAGATATTATAAGGAGGATATATATATATATATATATATATATATATATATATATATATATATATATATATATATATATATATCCTTATACATTGTGTAATATTAACTTGAATATTTGTATAGCATTGTAAGGGATATAGTGCTTTACCAACATCGGGGATGTTCTCCGTCTCCATTTCAATAGCCCTTCTATGGCACTTTGATCCCTCATGATCCTTGAACTTCAAGACCGCCTTTTTCCAGTTTGTAAAACTGGGTTTCCTTATTCCTCATGTCGTTTAGTTTCCCCGCACTTTCGGCTCTGTTACATTTGCAGCAAGTCACACTGTCAGTGGCCAGATCGTAATGTAACCACGGGAATGTCACACACCTTGACGGCCTGAAGAATCGGTTTTGTTTACCGATTTTCTTGGGGGAAAACTATAGTCGACAGGCGGATGGAAGGGTTCGGCAGCTAATTGTCCACCTTGGGCCATGACATTGTCAACTTTGCCTCCCTTCGCTGACGCGACTTCAGGCGTTTATAACTGAGGTTGAACAATCTCCATAGGGTCACTGTCATTGACGGTCAGCAGTTCTTCATCACTCTCAGATTCCTGCCAAACGACTTCAATGAAATCGAACGGATCATCGGAGAAGTCACTTTCGCATTCACTTTCCATCGTGCAATGATACAGGGGTTTTGTAATACGTGGGTATAGACAGTATATCGCGTGACATTAGAGATTCCCTAGCCAGTGGCCTACTGAGCCGCTGGGAGTCAACAACACACCCAAGTCTCACAGACACACTTGCTCAGTGGTGATTAACTGTGGTGATAAATTACATTTGTAGGTAACTGATTCGCTGCGGGCAATGTAATATTACGTCAAAATATTTTCCATTGTTTTACTGCGGACGACGTAATATTCCGCAACAAATTTGATATATTTGCCATCATGTACTGTTTTAAGTCAATGTCAATGACAAGAGTCAGAAACACTAATGTGTCTTGGGAATCAATGTATGATTAGTGTATATCTAAAATTGATCATAATAGGGTGAAATTTATATGTGAAAGGTAGTCTTTATATAAAAAATAGCAGTTTTATGAAATAAGACTGCGTATCGTCAAATACGGCACATAGACCTAGTGAACTCCCCGTTAAAAACAACAATGGTTCATGGTAAATTTTATTCTCACCAACTAATTGTATACTTTATACAAACAATGGTTGATACATTGTTTCATTTCAGAAAGTTTATTTTCATAACCTGTTTGGTAGCCTACAATGGATAAAACATCATTATGTTTTGACAAATGCTGATGACTCAAAGTGGTCAATACGATCACAGTGAACGTAAATATGGCGATGTCAAAACTATAACAAAACAATTCATATTACCAAAGGAATAATAATATGAAGCATCAAACCTTGTGAGAAGAGAATACAGTAATTTTGATTCTTTCATTTGTTTACTTCGTGAATCTAGATAAATGAAAACATTAGGTAAATCAAATCGTTCTATAACAAATTTCAACTTGCTTTCCAATATTGATGTTGTGTTGTACAACATATATTAAAATAACTGAATTTAGTATATATATATATATATATATATATATATATATATATATATATATATATATATATATATATATATATAGAATTGTAAGTAAGCAAAATTAAGAACAATCATATATATAATATAAACATACATATTAGAAAGTCATGCCTGAGACCAAAAAATATACATATTAAAAATGTACGAATAATGTATAATTAATACTTTGTAAGCTCTGAAATTATATAAAGGTATACATATTTAAAAAGAATTGTGAAGAAATTATGTATATATATATATATATATATATATATATATATATATATATATATATATATATATATATATATATATATATATGTGTGTGTTTATTTGTGTGATATTCATCAACTACATGTGTTCGCGTGTGTCATGTTTTCAATTTATTACTGCGTATAATAATGTAGTTTGTTACTATAATAGTGTTTGGTAGCCTAATGATGGATGGATTAACATAAGTTTGCACAGTATGCACTGGGGGTCAAACATTTTAAGTGGCCTCATTACCAATATTGGGGCTGCTCTCTGTAAAACTAAGCGAGTGACGGGTGACATACGGGACTGTGAAACTATGATGCTTGGTACTGACATGATACTTACGTGGAGGGAGTGGGGTGGGAGGGTGAGACTGTACAAGAGCTGTTGCCAGAGGTTAAATGCATTTACAAAATGTAAATCTGAATGTTTAAAAGCATATTTTCAGCAAAAAATGGGGTGGAGGGGGGGGGGGGCTCTAGCCTCCCCAGCCCCTCCTGCTTAATACTGTTTGATCTCAATGCAGCTTTTGATACAGTGGTACATTAACTGGTACTAAATGATCTATGATCCATCGACGTTGAAGATCAAGCCTTCGAATACCTAAAAGACTACTTAGTTGGTAGAAATTACTGTGTACAAATTGGAAACTCTTATTCATCATATAAACCCTTAAACAGAGGGGTACCTCAGGGAAGTGTACTTGGCTCAATCTTACCTTGCATCTATACTCTTTGTCTATCGAAAATGACATTAAGGCATGGCATGAAGTTTAAACTATTTGCAGATGACATACAATTTTACTTCTTCACAAATTAGGCTATATACATGACACTACTGAAACTCTAGATTGAATCCTGTATAGGGTTAGAGAATAGATGACATTTAAACAACTAATATTATATGTGAACAAAACTGAATTCATGGTTGTGGCAAGAGAAACAGTGTGAGAAACTTAGGGGATATTCAAATGAACATAAATGATGACTTAGTGCCGATATCTAGTAAAGTTCGAGATCTAGGGGTATTTCTTGTCTGTAGCCTGTCTCTAAATGCCCAAATAAATAATATAATAAAAACTGCTGGTTATCATCTAAGAAATATTGCGTTTATATAAAAAGTACTCAGACGAAAATTCTGGAAAGAAACTTGTTATAAACTGTGTTATCACTAGGATTGACTACTGCGACTCTATCTATTACAATTTTCCAAAGTTGCAACTTAAGAAATTACAAAACATAATAAACAGAGGAGCAAGACTGATAATAGGTGTCCGACCTAGAAAAAGGATCACCCCTATACAAATTGATTTACACGGGCTGCCGATTAAAGCAAGAATTGAATTGTAAAATATGTACAATAACCCACGAAGATATCAGAACCGTACGTCCAATATACTTAAGAGAACTGCTACATATTGTGCAGCCCACAAATTGAGTCGACACGAGAATAGTTACAGATGGCTTCAAACTATGTCTAGTGTAGGCTCCAGAACCTTTAAATATGTGGCCCTGACTCTATATAATAAGCTCCCACAAAGCATTTGAATGATTGAAGATAGTAAGGCTTTCAAGAAGAAACTGAAGACTCTAATTTCATAAGTCTTTTGACACACACGAACTAACTGTAAATGAACTATACACGATATGAAACGTTGAATAATCTAAACGAACAAAGTAAAACGAGTGTAGGTCCTGTAGAGAGTGGGGTTCCCATGCTGTGAGCGACCGGAAAAACAGCCATCAAAGTAAAGTTAGTAAGTAGGTATCTTTGTGGAGGGAGTGGATCCCCCTTAATACTTACCTCTACTTAGAGCATTTGTGAGGTTTCATCCGTCATTCTACAGACTACCAAAACTTCATAATTGACAGACCAGTAACAGTTATTTTGATATTTTTAACCTAATTATTGTATCCCACAGTCACTGCATTTGTAGCCCAGTAATGAATAGATTTCCAGATGCACAACCAATTAAACAATGACCGGATCACTCAGCAAAAGGAAAAAGTGGAATTATATATATTATCACCAACTTTTATTCTCTATACTGTTGCTGTAATATTACGCAGATTGATTGATCAATCAATCAATCAATCTTTATGGCAATTAAGATAAAATAATTCTTCCTAAGAACGTGATATTTTCCTCGTTTTTTTTCTGAACTGTTTCGATGGAAGTGACGATCGGAAACCCATATTAGCAAATTGTCAAGACGGCTTCAGATTAAAATTGTCCTATTTTGCACCATTAGTTAAATTGAAGGGATATATACTAAACTGACCTAGATGGCAGCCATTACTTACCAGTTGACGGGTAACTGCCCAAAACCACTAAGTTCAGATATAGCCTATCCCCTTGACTGACATACAACTCTTCTGAGAAAATGTCATCATATATGTTGGGTTCAATTATAAGAGGAAAATTAGGTAAATTATTAAATTACAAAAAAAATGGAGCTTTTATAGTCAAATGTATAGGGAAGAAAGTTGATTGGAAATAATTTAATTTTATAATCAAATATTCTTAATTGCATAGTAATAATTTAAGTATTCAAAAAAAAAAAAAATATCCATGTTCTCTGCAGAATTCCTCAGTCTAAAGACGTAAAAAAACAAAAGATTGAGATTTATTTTCTGTAGTTCGGTGATGGAGGAAATGTCAATAATAATGCCTAGTCACAATTCAATAATATGTGACATGTTATGTTCAGGAGTCCATTGTCAGAATAGTATATCAAAGTGGCAATATTCAAATGGTACATAATATTATCATCACAGTACCCTTATTACCTCATGTGACCTGGGATATCTTGTCCTACTTATGAAATTATGCAAAATTTACTTTTTAACCTTGTCTAGGCGCCTTATCCTTGCCACATTACCCTCAGTCTGGAGTTAGGCATGTATTTGTATAATATTGTATGAATACAAGGGTATTTTACCCTCTTTAAAAGTAAGAATATTACATGATTACTATTGGTAGCTAGCTAATTCATTCATTCATTCATGTAGATTACCATGCCTATAGCATGACACGGGCTCTTGTCTTAGACAGCCCGTAAGAGGATAGTAATCTGGAATGAGAACTCCTAAAGGAGCAAAAAGGTAGGTATGTTAAAAGGGAATGTTAGTTTTTAGAATGGAAGAAGTTAGTTTGATTAAAGGGTCGGGAACAGGAAAAAGGATGAAGGATGAGGGGTAAGGATGATGAATGAGGGATGAGAATGGATTTGACAAGACGTGAAAGGGGTAGAAAGTAACCCGAAAAAGGGGACTCCTTTTTAGGTCCACGAAAGAAAGTTTTTAGTTAGAGAAAAAGTATTGATAGTAGCAAGTTCCAGTTAGTAGGAGAGACTGGGAGAGGAGTGAAGGATATTCAATTGGAGAAGGTTTAAGCAAAGAGGCTTATTCCTGCTCTGTGGTGGGAAAAAGGGAAAAGGGGGGAGGGGCCCAGTTCTGTACCACGCTCGGTAAGTTAGTACGAGAAAGGCCCCCCTTCAAAGGAAGGAGTATTGTGTGAAAGGAGTGGGAAGGATGTAGGAGATAGGAAAAACAAGAGCTGTTTCCTTATGAGGATCACGGCCTTGTAATAACTATTCTCCATTTAGGAATTAGGTATTGGGAAGGAAAGAGAGGTTATGAATACTGCAAGCAGAGAAGGCTTATCCCTGCTCCGTGGTTGGAAGCTGGAAATGTTGCAGGAGTTGCTGGAAAGTGGAGGTCGAGGATAAGGAGAGGACTCTGGTAAGGATCTGGAAGGCGATAGGTATGAGGTCATGCAAGGTGAGAGACTCAATTGCTTGAGCCAAGGTTTGGGAAGGGAATGAGGATGAGGGTTGTTGCTGATCCTTTTGAGGAGCAGTTACAGGTAGGTGCTGGTCCTTTTTTGGGGAACAGTTGCAAGCCGTTGCTGGTCCTTTTTAGGACCAGTAGCAGGTGTAGACGCAGGAGCAGTAGCTGGCTGACGTTGTCTTCTCTGGCAAGGAGTTCTCTGTACTTTAGGTAATTGAGTTGGAGCTGGTTTCTTTTGGTTTGGAAAGGATGTATTCTTCATAGCCAATATCCTCTTGAAACACTCTGGGCAGCACTTATTCCAAGCATTCTTCATAGCTACTGTCCTCTTGAAACACTCTGGGCAGCACTTATTCCAAGCATGGTGTGGCTTAGAACAATTGGGGCACTTGGATGTGGTTTGTCATCCTTCTTTGTGGGCCTTAATGCACACTTCTGTGCTATGTCGCTGGCTGCAGACACCGCAGGTAATGGGGCCTCTGCATTCTTCTTTATGATGTCCAAAGTGTTGGCATCTGTAACATCGAAGGGGCTCAAGTGTATAATCCTTGATGGGGAAGGTACCCCAGACTCCTAAGTCCAGTCTGGAAGGAACTGGACCTATAAAAGGGGCGATGAGACGTCGAACAGGAACGTCATCTTTGCTTGTGCAGCGAACAGCACAGTCAATGTAGCTGCACGAAGTTACAATGGAGATAGGCATAGACACAGGATACCTGGTAATGACTGCCTTCTTCCTGATAAAGGCAGGATCCAGCAGTGTTAAGGTGGAGTCTTCCTGAAGGAATCTGGCTGTCTCGACGTCCTTGGGATAGATGATAAGGTCACCTTTCCTGTTGGGTCTTGCAGTGAGTTTCATGCCAGGCTTGGCAGCCATAACAGCAACAGAGGCATAGGAGAGCTCGTGGTTTGCCTGTGAAAGTCGAAATTTTGGCAGAGGCTTCTTTGGCTGTGTAGCTGGGGTGTTTTCTTGTATGGCAGTGGCTTCTTGCAGGAGTGTTTGGAGGCAATCTGTGCAGTTGTAGTCTGTGGAGTGAGCCCCTTGTTCGGTCTCCATGGCGTTGGAGGACTCAGGCTCGTTGGTAGAAGGGATGACTGCTGTTGCACCTGATCGCTGAGGAGTTGTAGCTAACTAATTTGCTTACTTGTGAGATTGCCCAGCCCTTCTTGCTAATGTTGTTGTTGGGGTATTAAAGCCAACACTTGTTGTTGGCACGGGCCTTTCCCTTGGTTGGCCCGTAGCTTCTTGCTAATGCTTCTCATAGGTACGATTAGAAATAAAAATACCAGATTGATAAATTTAAATTATTTATAGTACATATAGAGGACATTGGATGTATGCCCAAAAACATACAATAGAAAATGCAAATATTCAAATTTTATCATTGGCAATTTCTGAAACTTGAAGGAAAAAAAGATTTACCAAATTTCTTAGTTGTCCTAACATTGCTCTTAGATTTGAGTGGGAACCCATTGGAATATTTACCCAATAATTGCAGAAAAAATATCAACGAAACACGTTTCTTACACAATCAGCACTCAATTATATATATATATATATATATATATATATATATATATATATACATATATATATATATATATTTATATAGGAGCCTTTGTAGGGTGACGGCCAGGTCCGTTTTCACCCATAGAAAATGGGAATATTATAAACTGGGGTAGACTATGGCCGTCGTTCTAAAATCGAGTTCGTAGAAAACGGGAATATTCTGAACTGTGGCCGTTGTTCTAAAAACGATTTTGGCGGGAGAAGCTAACTTAAACAACCCACCTAACCTATGCTAAAAGCCGTATCCTTACCCAGTGGGGCTTCGCCCCCCCGGACCCCCCCCCCCCCTTACACAACAGTTTCCTTACCTTCGAGTACGACGGGAGAAGCTAACTTAAAAAACCCACCTAACCTAAGCTAAAAGCCGTGTCCTTACCCCCCCCCCCCTTACACAACAATATAATTAACTAAATAGTTAAAAACTGAAATCCATGTGTACTTACGTGATTAGTATTCGAAATCTCTGAATTCCGAATCTTCGGGAGGCGCGCTGACGATCTTCTTTCTGACCTTCGATGGGCGGGATGGAGCGGGAGTTATGGATGGTCCAGGAGAAGTGTGTGTAGCGGCCGTTGTTGCTGGGGTTTGGCAAGTTTTGAGAGGGTAAACACGATTGATTAATTTCAAGAATGCCTTCAGTTTACACTCTGATCCCTCTAGATATCGCTGGCAAACACAGTAATTTGAAAAATAACTGTCATACATGTGTTTCTGTGTGCCGAAAGCAGGTATGACAGTCCTTTTCAAAACGTACCACTGCGATTCTATAGAGTGTAGCCTACACTGCGATCGTCCGGGCTCACAAAGTGAATGCTATGATTAACTGTGCGATGCTGAAAAAATTGATTCTTTATATTATTATAAGCCTTCCAACAATCCGAAATAATAGTAGTTTCGGGATGGACGAATTCTAATAATATAGGAATCAACGTCTTAGCCGAACGATCCTCGACAACCTTGAAAAACGTCTCATGTGTTTGCCGATCAATCCCTCCAAACACCCAAGCACCTTTGACCGTACTACTCCGGTTATACTTCTGTTTGCCAAACTTGCTCTCATCTATCTCCACCACATGACCAGGACCGCCAATCTTCTTACTGTCGATCAAAAGAATATCGGAACACACGTCCTGGCAAAAGTTGTACCAATCCACGAGAGTATGAGAGGCAAACTTTTTATACGTCTGGCGAATGGTGTATTGGGGAAATTTGTATACAAAACCATAGATGAGGATAAAAAATATCCTGGCACGACAACTGGGATTTTTCAAAAAACTGTCTCGTTTCAAACTAATCTTTTTCCGGCACTTGTGATAATTACACCGCCAAAAGTACGTGTTTTCACCGGTTCTTGATTTGCCATCGTACTTCTTAGTGACTTCGCCGATATTGCAACTAGAACACACACCGGAAAAATCACCTAACAGGCCTTTGAAATACAAATAATCACTGAAATTGTTAGTGGCCATGAAACTGAACACTTGAAAAAAAGTAGGGTCGTTAATTTGGTCGAAATTAATTATATCTTAAGAAACAAGAGATGTAGCACCGGACGACATGGTGTCTGCACTAGAAAGAACGAGCGTGCTTCGTGTGAGGTATGGTATGATCGAGATTTTTTAATTCTTGAATTCTGATTGGGCAAAAAAATGCCCGTAGGCTAATCCGCAGGTCAAGTTGGGTCTCATTGGGTCGTTTCAAAAGTACCACGGCCGCGATTAGTTCGGTAATTTGTCGCTACAGCGGTGCTATCGCTATCGTAACGCCAACTACAGCTAGTTTTTTGAACTACGGGAGCGAGAAGATTCGTGGCCGGAGTAAGAACTCGAGCCACATATAAATTTTCAGGTAATTTAGGGCTTTCGGCAAAAAACATAAACGTGTGCGTTTAAGCACATATTTAAGATCCGTAGACCATTTCCAAACGATCTTATTCTATACAAGATAACAGTGGGAGCGATAATAAACAAAATATGGCCGGGTGGCCGTAGCGCTACAAACTACCCTATATATATATATATATATATATATATATATATATATATATATATATATATATATATATATATATATATATATATATATATATATATATTAAGACGTGAAAATAAAAAAAAGCCTATCCGTCCGTTATCATCGGAAAACCTACCAATTAGCTGTTACGTATAAGCAAAAGCGATCATATGTTTCCTTACCTTTTTTTGCAGCTACAGGCTATGCAGGTTTCCAAACTACAGGTACTAACACAGATTTGTAACTTTCAGACGGGATTTCTTGCCTATAATGAATGTAAAGACACTTCAAACAAATAATACGTTATGTGATGATGGGATCATATTAACGATTTCCGCATTAACACCTTTTCTTTGGGACATCAGTGACAGACAATTTGTGACGTCACATTATCATTATTATTATACCCACGGGCTGCCCAGCGGCAAGAGCCCGTGTCTTACATAAGGTAAGGCAATCTACACACCCACACACGCACACACATACACATATTATTATTATTATTATTATTATTATTATTATTATTATTATAATCATTATTATTCTGGAGGCAAAAAAAAAAATAGGAAACAAATAAACTAAATGAGAAACATTGAAAAAATAAAATAGAATATTCTAAAATCAGTAACTAAGTTAAAATAGATCTACCATATATAATAGAAGAAATTTCAAAATTGCAGGATTTACTTTTATAAATTTCTTCTTCTTCTTGGGGCTTTAATACCCCAAGAAGAAGAAGAAATTTATATAAGTAAATCCTGCAATTTTGAAATTTCAATGTTAATATGAAGAGTTTTTCTTCACCCTGGTTCACTGATGACTGTAAAAGTTCTTATTTGTAGGAACCAGAGGCCTATCATCTTTGAAAGGGTTAAAGATCAGATTTGACTTTTAATAACTATACTTAGCTTAAAGCTTTTGCTCAGATAGTTTAGGCTTCAACTGATATGGAATAAAAAAAAAAAAAAAAAAAAAAAAAAAAAAAAAAAAAAAAAAACAATTCTGGTACAACCCAGGTACACAAGTGGTGGTCTGCACTTAAATCTACACTCTTTGGTGTAGATGCAACAGTTCTTCTCTTACTTAAACCAGATGGTTATTTTATTCATTGTCCAAAGGAAAGGGCAACCCTTAGGGCTGATATTTATGACAATAAAGAGTAATGAAAAACTTGATCTTCCACATTCTTATTTTTAAGAGGCTAAACTGATTAGTTTACCTTTTTTATCTCGTGAAAATAAATTCTCTCGATGGACCTAGATGCTTTTGGAGGTGTAGACCAAAATGGTGTTTTTCCGTTTTTTTTTTCTATAAAGACTGCAGATTTTTCAGCTCTAAAGTTATGTGTTATTTTGCACAAATTAGCCAAAATAGGAGCTTTAGCCCTTAATGGAGTATGGGTAATGTAACTCCACTATGTATATGTGCTTCTGGTAGCTCAAGTCCAACCGATTACCGCTAAATTTTTATTACATACATATTACCTAAAGTTTTTGAGCGTCCTTCGGCAAAACGTCTAAATAGGTTTGCTAAAGGAAATCATCTGATCCCTAGGTTGCAATTTAGTTTTTGTAAAGGCCTTGGTGCATGTGATGCCCTTCTTACAATCTCCAATGCTGTAAAAAATCCCTTGACAGTGGTCAGGAAATTTGTATGATTGTTCTTGATTTTAATGCGGCATTTGACCGTGTTAATAATAAGGACTTTGTTTTCAAACTCAAACAATTCGGAGTGGCTTGGTCGTTTCTTAGCATCATTTGTGAATTTTTATGTAAAAGAACTCAAAGAGTTGTGAATGGCACCACAGTGAGTTTAGAAATGTGATATTTGGCCCTTGAAAACAAGCTTGTTACATAGGCAAATGAAGCTACACTCTTTGTAGCAATTCCACCAACAACAACTCTTTGAGATGTATTACTTAAAATATCAACAATAATGCTAAGAAAAGACACACCCACTCCCAACTATTTGAGTTTGAAAATAAATGCCTCATGATTAACACGGTCAAACGCAGCACTAAAATCAAGGCCAATCATACAAACTTCCTGACAACAATCAAGAGATTTCTGTACAGCATTGGAGATTGTAAGAAGGGCATCACATGCTCCAAGGCCTTTACAAAAACTAAATAGCAAACTAGGGAATAGAGAATTGCCTTCAGCAAACCTATTTAGACGTTTTGCCAGAACACGTTAAAATTTTTTAGATAATATGAGAGTTATGGAAATTGGGTGGTGATCAGCTAGGCTTGAGCTACCACAAACAACAACAACAACAACAATAATAAGAATAGGGAAGTGGGGAATACGGGGAAAGGAAGAGTACCTCTGGATACAATCCAATTTATAGCTCAAAGGCAGGTACTCGGTGTTGAGGATTAATTTTTTTTTTCTTTGTTTGCCAAATCCTGAGAGAGAGAGAGAGAGAGAGAGAGAGAGAGAGAGAGAGAGAGAGAGAGAGAGAGAGAGGGGTAGTTATTGTATTGATTGTTTGTTGTGAGAAAGACTTTTGCTTTAAATGAGGTTGTTTGTTTACTTTTAGCTAGGTTAGGAGAGAAGTAAATGTTTCCGAGCGAATGCTTTTTTTGATTGACTGCGTCCTGAGGCAGTTGTGTGAGTGCTGGATTACTATTTTATTATCATTCTTTATTACCAGTGATTATTGGTTTTCTAAGTAAGTACAGTTTTGTTTATATTTGCTTGTCGTGATTGTGAATGATAGGAACAATTTATTATTTATCTTTGATTATAGTGCGATAGTTAAGTTAGTTAGGAGTGTTCATGAGTGTTTTTCTTTCTTATTTTGGCAGGCCGTGATTCCTCCTTTGGAGAACTTATTTTTTTTGAATGCCGATCTTGAGTTGACGACCTGGCCTGTAAGAGATTGTGTTTGGACAGCTCATTTGATTGCACAACCGTTGATGACCTGGCCTGTTTATTAAGATTCCGTTTGCTGTTACTGATGATGATGATGATGATGACTAATTGACTGTTCAGTTCAGTTGACGAACTGCATATAGTTCCGTTTGCCACAGATTAGTGGGTGTGCCAAGGAGTGATCGGTTTGTGTGCGGAGACAGTTTCCGCATTAATAAATAAACAATTATAAACATATTTGATAGTTTGCCATAAAAGACAGTTGGCTTTGTGTTGAGGACAGTGTTGATGTCCCATAAAATATAATATACATTTTGGTTGTGGTCGAGATTAGTTTTAAGTTTGTTAGGGTTATTTTGGTTTATTTGAATGATGTTACAGTTATTTCAATGGTTTTTAGTATTAAGTGATTGTTATAGTTAGTAAGAAATATATAGTTTTAAGGTTATGTTTTGTTTTGTTTTTGTCCTTTTGTCCAAGAGTCCCGCTGCTGATAACGTAAGGGGAAAAGGTTGTATTGAGGAGACATTGGTCTGTTTAGAGTGATTCAAGGGTGTGGGGGTTGTTTTGCAACATCCTGCCACATTATTTTGGCGCCCGAACAGGGACTGCCGAGGTGGGATTGGAAGCTGGACTGTTGGACAAAGGACGGAATTAGGATTAGGAATTAGATATAAGGTTGATGAAAAATGGAGGCGCAATTACGGGTTTTGGAGGAGGAATTGCGGCATTATAAAGAACGGGAGCAGATATGGATAGTTGAGAAAGAGAGGTTGCTAGTAGAGAATGAGAGGTTGAACTGGGAGAATGAGGCAATGCAGAAGGAGCTTAGGGAGTTGAAGGGAACTGTAGAGAGAGTGGAAGAATGTTTTGAGATGAGGATGAAAGAGAATTGAGGAACAAACAGAGAAACGATTGGAAGCTATGATGGGGCAAGTCATGGGGATGATGAAAACTTTAATGTGTGAAGGTGCAGTCGGAGGAGTGTCCTCAGCTTCGGGTAATGGGTTGATAGTGGATGAGAAGGCGAAGGTTAGTGATAATGGGAAAGGAAGTGATAGTGATAGTAATAGTAATAGTGAAAGTGAGATTGAAGATAATGGAATTAGGCATAGTAAGGATGAACCGAAATGTGTAGGAAGAATGAGAAGAAAGGTAAAAGTGATGTAAAGAAAGAGAAGAAAAAGTGTCAGGATGAGAGCAAGGATGATCGTGAATGGGTGAAAGTGGTGAGTAAGAAAAGGGCTAGGAAGAGTATAATCAAGGATAGGAGTAGGAGTGTGGAATTAGATTCCTTATATTCTAGCGTGGAAGTAGGAAACAAGAAGGAAGGTAGCAGTGATGATAGCATTGAGAATGAGCGTGATGTGTGTAAGACTGTGTTTATGAGAGAGATTCCTCGGTGTGAAAGGTTCAATGAGCATAGTAGTAGGGATATATATGAATTTTTCAAGGAGTATGAGAGGTATTGTCAGGATAAGTATGGTGATAGTAAAAGAGTTTGGGCTAGGGAGTTAGGAGAATATTTGACTGGGTATTTGTTGACGATGTATGGAGTGATAATGAGTGTAGGTGACGTTGATTATGAAAGTGTGGAAAAGAGAATAATTGAGCAGGTAAAACGTATGAAAGGGAGTGTTAAGTATAAGCGTAAGAATGATTTTGATGAAGCACGGATGAATGCAGGAGAAGCGATATCGATGTATGTATGTAGGTTGGAAACTTTAGCTAGGAAAAAGTATGGGGATGAAGGTATAAATGAGAATAAGGAGCTAATGAAGAAGTTTTTGGCTACTGTACCCGAGAATGTTGCTGAGTTTGTTAATTTCAAACGGAAGGAGAAAATGAGGTGGACGAAAGAAAGATTGACATGGGATGATATTTTAGAGATAGTTGAGGATTACGAGTTGGATAGGTGTATGAAAGAAAGTAAATCTGTAAGTGTAAGAACTGGAATGGAGGAAAGTGTGCCAGAATTTGTTAGTTTTAGAGATGCTGTTATGAGAGGACCGATGAGGGTAGCTGATAGTGTAGTGGATAGGAGTGTTAGGGCGAGTAATGTGGGAATATCTGTAAGGACAAATGAAGGGTTTAGGCAAGGGAATCAGGTTTGGAGGGATAGGAGTGCTAGTGCACCGCAAGGTAGGTCAGATAGTTGTATCCGTGAAGAGAAGGGCTATAGATGTGGGAAAGTAGGACATAAGAAGAATGAATGTAGATGGGCTCTAGGTGCTTGTTTTGGATGTGGTGAGGTAGGGCATAGAATTAGCGAGTGCAAGAAAGAGAAAGGGGTAAAATGTTATCGGTGTGGTATGACTGGGCACATAGCGAGTGGATGTAGGAGTAATCGTACGAATGTGATTTGCGGCAATTGTGGTAAGGATGGTCATTATGCTAGAATGTGCAAGGAGCCTCGGGGTAAGTGTACTGAATGTGGTGCAGATGGGCATGTAGCTAGGGTATGTAGGAAGAAGGGAGTAAATCAGCCAGGATGTTCAGGAAACTAGAGTGTAAGAGGGTTCAGCTGGGTGAGTCCTCGAGTGTGTGCGGAGTGAATGTGATGCATGTTCGTGAGGGTTTACTGCATGAAGACGTGATGGGTGAAAGAGCTTATGACTGCATGAGTGTAAAAGTAAATTTAAATGGTATAGAGCTAGTTGGTCTGATTGATACTGGTTGTGGTGTCAATTTAATGTTTAGGAATGCATACGATAAGGTAAGGGATGTTTGTGAATTTAGGGGGTGTAAAGGTGAAGTGAAAGGTATCGGTAATTTAAGTATGTCTGTGCAAGGTAAGTTACGGGAAAATGTTATGATTGGGGGGCTGATGATGGAAGATAATGATTTTTATGTGGTTGAGGGAGTAAATGACAAATATGATGTGTTGTTAGGTTATAACTTCTTGAAAAAATGTGGTATGATTGTACATCCTAGTGTAAATATGATAAGAATGAAAGTTAAGGGTAAATTTGGTGGGGAACTTTATTGAAATGAAGATGGTAGTGTATGTACGAAGGTATGGAAAGGTGTGCCGTTAATAGCAAAAGAAGGTGTTAAGCTCTCGTGAGATGTGAGTGAGGTTGTCAGTGTCAAAGTTGCATGGCCGAATAGTCTGGGAATTGCCAATAGTGACAATTGTGAATACGTAGTGGAAGGTTCGGAAGCAAGTAATTTAGTGAAAACAAGTGTGCATGTGTATGATGGTATTTTGAATTTGCAGGAGCCGAAGGTATATATGAGCTTGTTGCCGACTGTAAGGAGGAAGAGAATACGGGGTATATGTGAGGGTGATTACATGGGATGTATGTATACGTTGGTCAATGTAGAGGATGAAAGGTATGTTAAATTGAGACATGTTATGATGGGTAAGATAAAGCAAGATGACGATTGGGACTGTGAAAGTTTGAAAGAAAGAATTAATGTAGATGAGAATATAAATGAGGGAGAAAGGGAACAATTGTATAGGATGTTATGGGATAGACGGAGAGTTTTGAGTCATGGTGACGAGGATTGTGGGGGGGGTGGGGTGGTCAAAGCTGCCTGAATTTAAGATAGCTCTTAGTAATGATACCCCCATATATCAGCGTCCCCGACATTTTTCTCCGCCTATTGCCAGAGAAATAGAAGAGCAGTGCCAGTAGTTAGAGCAAATGGGTGTAATAGAAAGGAGTGAGAGTGCCTGGAATAGCCCTATTGTACCTGTAAGAAAGCCAGATGGAAGTTTATGTATGTGTATTGATTATAGGAAGGTGAATGAAGTAACTGTTAAAGAACGTTTCCCGATGAATGTAGTGTCTAACTGTGTGTATAAGATGCATGGTATGAAAATTTTTACAAAGTTAGATTTAGTTAGGGGCTATTACCAGATGCCTCTGGCAGAGGGGAGCAGGCCCATTACGGAATTTTCAAGTAGTAATTGCCATTATCAGTTTAGAAGATTAAGTTTTGGCCTTGCTAATGCGCCTGCTGCCTTCCAGAGGGCGATGAATGTAGTTTTGGCTGGGTTTGATCGACAGAAGGTGACTGTTTTTATAGATGATATTTTGATTGCTAGTGAGACTGTTGAGGAACACATGTAGTTGCTTGAAGCTGTATTAGAACGTTTGATAGAAGTTGGTGTGAAAGTTAAGCTTGAAAAGTGTACATGGCTGGCCTGGGAGGTGGAATTTCTTGGGCATGTGGTGAGTGAATCGGGTATAAGGAAGAGTGATAAGTTTGTGAGTAAGGTGAGAGAATTTCCATGTCCTCATACGGTGCATGAGTTGAGAGGTTTTCTTGGGTTGATTGAATTTGGTCGGAAGTTTATCAGAGATTCTTCGGGAATAGGGAAGCCTTTGAATGAGTGAACAGGTAAGAGAAATAGTACGAGACTGAAATGGGATGAGCGTATGATTGAAGCATTTGAAAAGTTGAAAGAAGAGGCTGCGAGTGACGTCACTTTGGCCTTTCCCGACTATAGTGAGCATGCGAGTATGCTAGAGTTATATACGGATGCTAGTGGGATTAGTATGGGTGGTTGCTTGGTTCAAATGCAAAGAATAAATGGAGATGAACAGTTGAGAGTGATAGCGTATGTAAGTAAAGCATTTAATAAGGCTGAGCGAAAGTATTCCACGATTGAAAGGGAGTTGGCTGCGATAAGGTTTTGTGTGAAAGCGTTGAAGGTATTTTTGTATAGTGTGAAATTTATTGTGCGTACTGACCATCAGCCCCTAGTGTACATGATTAGGAAAGAGTCTGTGAATGCTAGGGTTGCGAGGACAATAGAGGATTTGAATGAATTTGACTTTAAGCTAGAATATGTACCTGGGAGTAAGAACGTGATTGCAGATGCGATGTCAAGGATGCATGGTAATATAGAAGATAGTAGCGAGAATGATAGTAATTTTGGAAGGTTGCCGGAAGATTTAGTGGTGGTACAAAGTTTTGAAGGGGATGACATGGTGTATAAATGTATTTTGTTTGGGTTGAATAAGCATAAATTGAAGGGTTTGAATAAGGATATACCTGCTAGTGTAGATGAGCTTAGAATGAGTGTTAGGAATGAAGTATCGAAAGAAATGGCATATAAGGAGGAGGATAGTGTGCTTGAGGGTGAATTGTTATCAAAAGTATTGTTGGTAGTAAGTATGTTGTATGGTGTCACTGTTTATTTGTATTTTGGGTGGAATCGTCCGATGCAATACCGGCCAAATAAGGAGACTGAAAGGGAGTATATATTGAGGTTACAATGTAATGAAAGATGTTGCAAGTTGTTGAGTGAGAAGGAGGATTGCCCGAGTGACTTGAATCTGAGTGGTATGAGCATGGAAGATAGCGAAGATGAACATGGGTGTGACAAGGATGACCCTATTGATAGGGGAATAAACATTTGTATGCATGGTGTAAAAGGAAGAATGATGACGTATGTGAGTATAAATGAGAATGAATACTGTAGTTTAATTGATACAGATGCACAAGTGTCATTAGTGAATATGTCTGTTATCAAGGAAATAGAGTGGTACAATTGGGAAGGGAAAAGGCAATGTACGAGTGTGAGAATTCATGGGATAGGTAAAGGAAGTTTGCTAGTTTGGGAAGAAGTGCGGTTGAAAGTAAAATTGGGAAGTATGGAGGTGGAACATAATTTCATTGTAATGGGAGAGAATGAGATGCCTAGTTGTTTTTTGATAGGGATTGACTTTTTAAGATTGCATGATTTATCAGTTGATATTGGTAGTGGTTTGCTTCTGAAGAATGGATGTGAAGTAGTTGTGATAGGAGATAATAGTATATTTATGGCGAATTTTGTCGCCATGGTTGATATTACGAGGAGTGAGGATGATCTATTGACTAAAGAGGAGGTGGAAGAAATGCAAGATGAATGTGTGGAAATTAAAAGGTTACGTGAATGTATGTTGAATAGTATTGAGGTAGAAGAATGGCCGTCTGATTTAGAGGTGTATAAGAGAGTTAGCAAGAGTCTTATTGTGTGTAAGAATATTGTTTATTTTCTATATAAAGGAATGGATGAAGATATATATGTTCCTGTGTTTCCGATGCATGCAGCTGTAAGTATGTGTATGTTAGTGCATGACAGATATGGGCATATGGGTAAGAATAAATTATGGGAATGCATGCGTGAGAGATTGTTTACACCTGGGTTGAGTCAGATATGTAAGGATGTAGCGACTACGTGTGAAGATTGCCAGAAAGGGAAGTATCAGAGAGTGCATGCTAATCGTCCTGTTTTGAGATTACGTATGAAAGAACCATTTGAGATGTTTGTGATTGATTGTGTTTCGTTGCCTGTGACTGCGAGAAGACATGTGGGAATGATTGTTATGGTTGATACCCATCAAGGATAAACGGAGTGAGACTGTTGCAAGAATGGTTGGTCAAGTGATGTTGCCGACGTGTGTGTAAGCCTGTGAGAATGTTAAGTGATAATGGCCCTGAGTTTGTTGGATGGGAGTTTGAGCAGATGTTAAGAGAATGGGGTATTGAACATGTGTATTTGACTCCTTATATGCCAAGTGCAAATGGGTTAACTGAAATTTTGCGAATGATGAGTACATGTGATAATGATTGGGATTTGTATGTTGGTAGAGCGTTGTGAGCTTATAATGCAACAGTGCATAAGAGTACGGGTATGTCTCCATGTAAGTTTGTGTTAAATTTTGAAAAGATAGTAAGACCGAGGTTGGGTGTGTCGGAGGATGATAGAGATGTGTGGAGGAAAGCAAATGAGAGGTTTGAAAGCTTTAAAGTTGGTGAGAGAGTGATTAAAGAAGTAATTGAAAAGGGTAGAATGAATGTAAATAAGGTACGTGATAAGTTTGAAGGTCCATATGAGGTGTTAGAAGTTGGTTCAAGTGGATTAAGTTATGTTTTGGGCAAGTTGTGTGTGGATGGTAATGTGGAAAGAGTTAGGGCACACCACAACCAGTTGCATAAATGGAAGGAGGTACCTGAGTATATCCAAGAGAATGGGATGAGTAAATGGTTGAAAAGGAACAAGAGTGAACCTAGTATGTATGAGGAATTAGGTCTAGAAGGTAAACAGTTAGTGTTAGTAGAATATAAGAAAAGGAAGAATATGAGAGCTTTAAGTAAGGATGAAAGAAGGGGAAATTTTATTAGTAAAAGTGGGAATAGTAATAAGTATGACAAGAGTGTAAATGTAAAAGTGAGTGTGGAAGGTAAATGTATTAATACAGATGAATCATGGCTGAGTATGAATGATACCTATAGTGTGTGTGGTTTTTCATTAGATGATGTAAAAGAAAGTATGACGAATGCGAGTGAGCGATAGGAGAATAATAAGTAGTATGAATGAATCTTTCATTAAAGTAGAAAATGGTTTTAATGAAATGGATGAATTGCTGACGGAAATAAGTGAGATTCTAGGGCCAGATGATTGTGAGGTAGATGGGATTGTACATGAAATATTAGATGATAGGGATTTGGGTAGGAATAGTGTTAATGTAAAAAATGATTGTAATAAGGAAGAAGTGAATGAAAGAGTATATGGAGGACCAGTTACTCAGAGCAGAAGTCCTGTTCCCGACTGCGACTGGGTTATGAAAAAAATATTGTAAGTTTTGTGTGAGACGGATTTGGCAAAGTAAGGGGAGAGGAATGTGGAGGATTAATTTTTGTTTTATTTTTATTCTTTTTGTTTGCCAAATCCTGAGAGAGAGAGAGAGAGAGAGAGAGAGAGAGAGAGAGAGAGAGAGAGAGAGAGAGAGAGAGAGGGAGAGAGAGAGAGAGAGGTAGTTATTGTATTGATTGTTTGTTGTGAGAAAGACTCTTGCTTTAAATGAGGTTGTTTGTTTACTTTTAGCTAGGTTAGGAGAGAAGTAAATGCTTCGGAGCGAATGCTTTTTTTGATTGACTGCGTCCTGAGGCAGTTGTGTAAGTGCTGGATTACTATTTTATTATCATTCTTTATTACCAGTGTTTATTGGTTTTCTAAGTAAGTACAGTTTTGTTTATATTTGCTTGTCGTGATTGTGAATGATAGGAACAATTTATTATTTATCTTTGATTATAGTGCGATAGTTAAGTTAGTTAGGAGTGTTCATGAGTGTTTTTCTTTCTTATTTTGGCAGGCCGTGATTCCTCCTTTGGAGAACTTATTTTTTTTGAATGCCGATCTTGAGTTGACGACCTGGCCTGTAAGAGATTGTGTTTGGACAGCTCATTTGATTGCACAACCGTTGATGACCTGGCCTGTTTATTAAGATTCCGTTTGCTGTTACTGATGATGATGATGATGATGACTAATTGACTGTTCAGTTCAGTTGACGAACTGCATATAGTTCCGTTTGCCACAGATTAGTGGGTGTGCCAAGGAGTGATCGGTTTGTGTGCGGAGGCAGTTTCCGCATTAATAAATAAACAATTATAAACATATTTGATAGTTTGCCATAAAAGACAGTTGGCTTTGTGTTGAGGACAGTGTTGATGTCCCATAAAATATAATATACATTTTGGTTGTGGTCGAGATTAGTTTTAAGTTTGTTAGGGTTATTTTGGTTTATTTGAACGGTGTTACAGTTATTTCAATGGTTTTTAGTATTAAGTGATTGTTATAGTTAGTAGGAAATATATAGTTTTAAGGTTATGTTTTGTTGTGTTTTTGTCCTTTTGTCCAAGAGTCCCGCTGCTGATAACGTAAGGGGAAAGGTTGTATTGAGGAGACATTGGTCTGTTTAGAGTGATTCAAGGGTGTGGGGGTTGTTTTGCAATATCCCGCCACATCGGGATGGGAAAGATTAAGGAAATAGGGAGAAAGAGAAGTACAGGAGAAGAACAAAAGAGAGGGGCAGACACTCTTGCGATATTAGGGAATTGGTATTATTGTAGATATTCGTCACATCTACATAGATGATTAACATTACTAATTCTCCAACAAGTGCTAAGAGCTCCTCTTATTATTCTTATTCTTCTTCTCCTTATTATTATTATTATTATTATTATTATTATTATTATTATTATTATTATTATTTTTATTTACTAAGCAACAACCCTAGTTGGAAAAGCAGGATTCGATAAGCTCAGGGGCTCTAACAGGGAAAATAGCTCAATCGGGAAAGGAAAAAAGGAAAAATGAAATATTTTAGGAAGAGTAACTACATCGAAATAAATATCTCTTATATAAACTATGTACACTTTAACAAAACAAGACTAAGAGAAAGAGGATAGAATAGTGTGCCAAAGTGTACTCTCAAGCAAGAAAACTCTAACGCAAGAAAGTGGAAGACCATGATACAGAGGTTATTGTACTACCCAAAAATAGAGAACTATGGTTTCATTTTGGATTCTCCTCCTAAAAGATCTGCTTACCTTTGCTAAAGAGTCTCTTCTACCCTCACGAAGAGGAAAGTGGCCAATGAACAATTACAATGCAGTAACCCTTTGATAATGAACAATTGTTTGGTAATCTCAATGTTGTTAGGTGTATGAGGACATAGGAGAATGTGTAAAAAATAGGCCAGACTATTTGATTTGTGTGTAGGCAGAGTGAAACTCTACCCTAATCAGAGAAAAGGATTCAATGTAGTAATGTTTGGCCTGTTCAAAGACGCCATAACTCTCTATCGATAGTATGTGGGAAATAATTCCGGGAAAGGCTTCCCCGTTTCTGATTTCCGGACCCGAGCCTGATGGATAGACCGCTAACACTCTCACACTTGACAAACTAGAGAACCGCAACGAAGACAGTTTGCTTTCCCTACACACGTTTAAGTCCAAAGATGATCTATACCGTGACTGTCGGCACCGATATTACCTTGATGTTGAGACGCTACTCCAGGGCGTAGAATAGTAAATCCCAATCAAGTGTGGTTGGACTAAATCAGTTATGTTAACAACAGTTTCACAAAGAGTTAGGGGCAGCAGTACTGTAAAAGTCAAAACGTCCTAAGGACCTCCAGGGAGGTAATACCGTAGGACATTACAATGAAGGATTGACACCGAGAGCTTTAGATTGACGTAGATATAAACTTACCCTTGAGTCATATCTCACCTCATGTGATAACTCATTTAGTCACTTCAAAATGTAAAGGTCAAGTTAGAAACAGTTAATAATTTTAACCCAAAAATTTTGTTTATTTCCATAAAGTACAACAGGAATTTTCACCTAACTGACACATGGAAAAAAAACAGCAAAACTACCCAATTGAAATTTGAATAAAGACCGCATGGCATCTGAAAAATGAAAAATGCCAAGAAAATGGTTAAATCAATCAAATCGTAAATCAATGATGAAATAACTAATCAACCAATGAAATTAAAAATGGTGTCTGAGATAATACCAAAAGTTCTACTCACTACTTTGAACATATTCCTCTCGGGCAAAAAATTTCAAACTTGATAGAGGGGAACAGGAGCACAACTTATGTTAATGGACACACCACGAATGATTAAACCAGACAGTTTGAACATGACTTCCAAGCTAAATGTGCACATCATCAAATAAAAGCTAGAAAAAAAAAAAGTTGGGACAGCTCTTGGGCCAAGGTTGAGCACCATTAATTTGTACTCATGCTCTTGAGGGTTGATTGTAGACGTTGAAGTGGAAGCATTTTGTAAACTGTTAACAACTCGATGCATCTTCACTTCTGCACTGACGTGTTTTGTCTTCTTAGGCCTATCTTCTGAATAATGGCACAAAGTAAGGCATAGGCCTACTATTGGTTAGTAAATGGTTGACCAACAGGTAGTCGAACCGACGCCTATGTTACAACGACGTCTCAGATGAAGAGGCTATGCCTACGTCCGCCTTCCAAGCTTCCTGGTTTTTACTCGCCCGCTTCTCCCTCCCGCCGTTGAGCAGGTTCAAGCAAGTCGAGTTCTTCTTCTTCAAATTTTCATGAGTACGTGGTTCGCTGGAGGGTTCTTTTTATAAATACAAGGATCATTCTTGAAACTCCAGTGGAAAGTAATTATAAAGAAATCCTACTGTCTGGTTTATAAAAAACGGTCCATTTTTGGGTGAGATGGCCATGTCGTCCTGATGGAAGTTCCTATAGGGTAGATTCCTTGGGTATATTACAACTACGGCGATATTCCCAGAGAATTTACCTTAAGGTACCCAGAATTCTAACTCCTGGAGCGAATATCCATAATAAAAGAACCAGGGATATCGCGAAATATCAGAGGTTGTATTCTTGACACGCCACATGGCAATCTGCACCCCGAACAGAGATAACACTTCGAAGGGGTCAATTGGCAAGAAAACGAAAACGAGAAAGAAAAAGGAGAGCCGCTCGCAAGGCTCTCTCTTCTCCCGTTTCGTAAGCGTGCATTGCGCCGCTCACGGCGCCATCTGTATTCCTTGTAGCGATACACGAGGTGCTACAGATACTGCATGTAGGGAGGGGGCCTACAGCCCTCTCATAGAAAGGGAAGGGCGGGTCCATCAGGACGACATGGCCATCTCACCCAAAAATAGATTTTTTGCTTCGCTCAAAATCCGTTTTTTGGGCTCAAGCCATGTCGTCCTGATGGAAGTATACCAGAGCATTACTGTATCTGTGGATTCTCAAAACGTGCTGTACTCCCCGGAGGTATTTCCCCGGTCGACTAGACTTAGAGACCTAAGATGTTACCGTTATACATCTTTTCAACTAACCATAAACCATGTTAGAGCTTCCCGCCCCCTACAGGAAAGAGTCCTACTAGACTCTGGAAAAGTCTCGAAGAGTACATATACCTATGTATGAATAACAGGCAAGCCAATATAGTGGTCTCACCCTATATTATGTAAAGCATAGTTTGTAAAGAACCACTGCGTCAATATGAAATATCGACCAGTTCTCCGTTCAATACTGTATTGGACAAAGGTTTATATCCGAGTAGGAGGAAACTTGCATATCCGCCCACCGTCCCCTTAGGGGATGGAGTCCTCCCGCTAAGGGAAAGCATAAACCAATGCAAAATTAGCTTGCATAAAGGAAAAATCTATTAGAATTATCCCAGATGAATATGCATAGAAAGAATGCTCAATTATTATCAATAAATTGACACAGGTGAAGGAGACGCAAGGTTTGCCAGAACAAATTTATTGACAGACAATAAATAAACCGGTTAACAACAATTATATATATATAAGAGGAGGATGACCAAAAATTTAAGCATAAGCATGATGGTAAACAGAAACTTGTTTATTTGAAAGAAAAACATTAGCGCCACTTTTAATATACAGAGGTATCAAAGTTGTAAAAGTAAACGCTCAGCACACATGTCTGCACTTATGCTAGGTTCACCTTTGAAAGTGGAACAGTCAACGTGGGCAACCCGGTGCCCTCACACTTAGTTTGTAGTACAGTATGTAACTACACACTCACCCTGGAATTAATCGTCCCAATTAAATCCACTGTTCCTCGCAGAGTTAAACTGCAGGGTTAACGACGCAACCCACTGCTACCACAGACCTCTTTAGTTGCTCCACTTGCTTCGCATAGTGACGAAAGAA
The DNA here is from genome assembly GCF_036898095.1 of Palaemon carinicauda. Lineage (NCBI taxonomy): Eukaryota > Metazoa > Arthropoda > Malacostraca > Decapoda > Palaemonidae > Palaemon > Palaemon carinicauda. Next base: position 16,762,517 of record NC_090758.1, read on the forward strand.
CACTCTGGAAGACTTCCAGCCAGTGTATGAACGAAAATTTTCAAAATCCATACAATTAAAGAAATTTAAGGATGAGGCAACTTTCCTCGGATCGTGACCTGCGGGTGTACTGTCAGGATCCGCTCTGCGAATAAAATATGTGATTTTCGCCCTGAGTTGTTTCAGTGATAAATTTGAGCCTGATGTTTCTCCCCTAAATAGTTGACCACCCTTGAAGTCTGAAGCTCTACGAAGATAGACCTTTAGGCATTCTACTGGACATAGAGATGCATATTCTTTCAGAGGGCAGATTCTTCAGGGACCCCACCTGTTGGTGAGTAACTCGTTCTTGGCGAGAAACGTAGGATCCGGAAACAGGTTCAGCTTTCCCCCATCCAAGAACTGAACACGACCTTCCTCTCTCGAGTGGGCTACAATCTCACTAACCCTGGCTTCGGACGCGAGTGCAAATAGGAAAATAACTTTTTGGGTTAAATCCTTTAGCACACACTCCTCATTGTTCAACAGTGAAGCGAAATGAAGAACTTTATCTAAAGATCATGAAATGGGCTTTGGAGGTGCTGAAGGTCTGAGCCTAGCGCAGGCTTTCGGAACTTTATTAAAGATCTCGTTAGCGAGGTCAACCTGGAAGGCATATAGAATGGGTCTTGTCAAAGCAGACTTACACGTTGAAATCGTGTTAGCTGCCAACCCTTGACCATGGATGTGGATGAAGAAAGATAAGCAGAAGTCCGTCGAGATCTCCTGCGGATTCTTCGCCTTGACAAAGGCCACCCATTTTCTCCAAGATGACTCATATTGCCTTCTAGTAAATTTGCACTTATATTCCTCTAGGAAGTCTATGCTGTCTTTCGAAATCCCGAAACGCTTTCTCACCGCTAGGGAGAGAAAATCATGAGCTGCAGGGTCCGGGTTTTCTGTAATGAAGCGCAGACAGTCGACTTCTGGACTCGCTGGGTCAGAACTGGATCTGGTAGTGGTAGAAACTTCAGCCGTAGTTCCAATGCCAGAGGGAACCACACGCTGTTCGGCCACTTGTGGGCTACTATTGCCGGTACTCCCTTGAAGGATCTCAGTTTGTTGAGGACCCTCAACAGAAGGTTGTGAGGAGGGAACAGATAGATCCTGGACCATCTGTTCCAGTCGAGGGACATCGCGTCCACTGCTTCCGCCAAGGGGTCCTCGTACGGGGACACGTACAGGGGCAACTTCTTGCTGTCTTTCATCGCAAAAAGCTCTATCTGCAGTTCTGGGACTTGAATCAAGATGAAGGAGAACGATCCTGCGTCTAGGGACCATTCCGACTCGATCGGTGTGAACCTGGATAAAGCGTCTGCTGTCACATTGCGGACTCCTTGAGGGTGAACTGCCGACAGGAACCACTTCTTCTTTTCCGCCAGTTGAAAGATGGCCAACATCACCTGGTTGAGAGGTGGTGACCTTGATCCTTGTCGATTCAAGCATCTCACAATTACCTCGCTGTCCAGCACCAACCTTATGTGGATCGAGCGACGCGGGGAGACTTTCTTCAAGGTAAGGAGCACTGCCATAGCTTCCAGGAAGTTTATGTGAAATGTCTTGAATAGATTGGACCAAGTCCCTTGGGCCTTCTTCCGATGAGAATGACCTCCCCACCCCTCCTTCGAGGCATCTGTGTGAATAGTCAACGAGGGGGGAGGTGGCTGAAGAAGTACCGACTTCTTTAGTTGTCTGGCTGGGACCATGGCCTGAGAAGAGTACGTAGACGAAGCGGAACTGGTCTTCTCAGATCTCTTCGCGCGTTTGATGCATAACTTCTCCAAACTCCGGTTGCATCCTTTAGCTGTGCTCTTAGCACCGGGTCTGTTACCGAAGCAAACTGGAGAGAACCCAGCACTCTCTCCTGTTCGCGTCTTGATATCCTTTCGGAATCCAGAAGTCTCTTGACAGAACCAGCTATCTCCTTCCTCTTCTTCGCCGGGATGGAGAATTGGTGTCACACTAGGTCCCAGTGGATTCCCAGCCACTGGAACTTTTGAGATGGAGAAAGTCGAGACTTTTTTCTGTTGATCTTGAAGCCTAGATACTCTAGGAACTGGATCACCTGCAGGTAAGCTTGCAAGCATTTTGTCTTGGATGCTGCCCACACCAGCCAGTCGTCCAGGTAGGCAACCACCTGAATTCCCTTTAGGCGTAATTGTTTGAGAGCTACGCTTGCAAGCTTCGTGAAGATCCTTGGGGCTATATTTAGCCCGAATGGCATGGCTCTGAAGGCGTATGGTCTTCGTTGTAGCTTGAATCCTAGGTAGGGGGAGAGTCGGCGATTGATTGGAACGTGCCAATAGGCGTTTGACAAATCTATGGAGACGGTAAATGCCCTCTTGGGCAGTAAGGTCCTTATGTGTTGCAGTGTTAGCATCTTGAACTTGCAGTTCACTATGAACTTGTTGAGTGGCGACAAGTCCAGAATGACTCTGAGTTTCTTCGAATCCTTCTTGGGAACACAAAACAGCCTCCCTTGGAATTTGATGGACTTTACCCTTCGGATCACTTTATTCTCCAACAGTTCTTGAATGTACTCCTCCAGAACGGGGGTGGAGTGTTGGAAAAAACAAGGGCACGGGGGTGGAGTGCTGTACCAGCTCCAGCCCAGTCCATTCTTGAGTAGGCTGTGGGCCCAGGGATCGAAGGTCTACCGATCCCGAAAATTATGAAGTCTCCCTCCTACCGGTATCATCTCACTTCGATTGCTGTCCTGAGGTCTTGCCTCCCTGACCGCGACCACCCCTGAATCCCCTTCCTATTGAAGGGCGCCTAGACGAGCCTATGGCTGCTCCTCTAGGCTTTGCTCGAAAGGAAGTTGACTGCCCTTCGAACGTTGGGTTAAATACCGGAGACTGTGTCGACACGGCTTGGGGTACCCACTGGAATGTGGTCGGGGTTTGTGCCACCATCTGGGGTACTGAAGGCATAGGCAATTGCTGTTGCTGTTGCTGTCTAAATGGCTTGTCTGGCCGAGAGGGTAGCCTAGTCCTCTTAGTCTTCTTCTTTGGTTGGGGACCCTCATCCGGGGAAGACTTTCTCTTGATAGACAGGCCCCACTTCTGGAGAAGGTTTTAATTCTCCGTGGCGGCCTTATCAACAACCTCCTTGACCGATTCGCTAGGGAAAAGGTCTTTGCCCCAAATGTTGGAGGAGATTAGTTTCCTTGGCTCGTGCCTCACCGCAGCCGGGGCGAACACAAACTCCCTACAAGCTCCCCTCGCCCTGACGAAGCTGTAAAGATCCTTCGTCACTGTGGCCAGATGAGTCTTGGCCACTACCATGAACATCTCATGGACCTTGGGGTCACTCTCCATCGTCTCAAGAGTGGTCTGAAGAGACATTGAGGCAGCCAGTCTTTCTTTTGTCTCGAGATCCCTCCGCAATTGAAAGTCAGACAGCTTAGGGAGGTTCTCACCGAACTGACGTCCGGCAATGTCAGCCTCCAACTTCCCGACTGAGAAGGTAAGACGGACGTCCTTCCAGTCCTTGTGGTCCATAGGTAGGGCCAGCGACAAGGGGTTACACTCCTCCAAGGAGGGGTATGGCTTGGCAGCCTCGACTGCTTTTAGCACAGCCGCAAACCCTTTCTGCAAAAAGGGGAAGGCTCTAGCAGGGGAGGACACAAAGGAAGGGTGCTTCTTACTCAAAGCAGCCACCTTTGAGTTCGTAAAGCACCTCTCTTTCATCGAGGATGAAAGCAAAGCTTGAGCCTTAGCATGGTCCATCACTATGACCTCCTTCGGCTCTGTCTCCTCCTTTGAAGCTGGTTGTTTCCTCAAACGGACATAACAGTCCGGATACGACCCTTTGCTGGGCCAGAATTCCACCTCCTCTAGGGGAACTGAGCCCAACTTTTCCGACATGATGATCTTTCCGACCGTCATTGGCATGTGCTCAGCATATTTCCACGGGTTAACATCTGAGCACAAGGGAAATTCTTTCACGTTGAGCCTTTTCTGGGGCCCATGTGATGCTGCAAGCTTCTGCATCTGCAGTTCCATTGCAGCCGCCTTCTCATTATTCTCCTTCTGCATCTGTTGGATCATTCCAACGATGGAGGAGAGGGCCTGTCCCAGCTCTACTGGGAGAGCGGACGAAGTTGAGGGAATAGGTTCAGGGACCTGAACCGGAGCAGCCGACACCTCATCGACCTCTTCCTCTTCCATGTCTGGAGTCTGATCATCATCCTGGCCTTCTGCCAGGAGGTCCTCCTCCAGACGCTTGGACACGTCGGACATCCTGTCGTCCAACTGGATGTCCTGCAAGGCGATCTTGACTTCATCATCCACCGGGATTTGAACTAGGGGGATCTCCTCTTGAGGCTGGGGAATCACTGCATCAGCTGATGCCCTGGGGAAAAGGTAAGCCCTCATCTTCTCACTTGGAAGATAAGGTCCAGAGGTGTTCTTCTGGAAACCCATTACCCAGGTACGAAGCTTCTCCCTTGCTATATCCCTTGACTCCGCCGTCCTAGGGGAATCAAAAGCCTCAGCAACCAGGTTAGTGCACACGGTACATACCTGAGGGTCCCAATACCGGAGATCACCCTTGGAGACAGCGCATGCTGCGTGCCTCCTACATAACTCATGTCCGCAGAAGTTCTTGCTGCGGATGTTGCAGAAAACACTTCCGCACTTCGGATGGTCCTCCTGTAAAGAGAAGAAATTTCCATGAGTATCAAGTGAATTACGTATCACTGGATATGCACAGTTTAGCATAACAAAACAGAAAGGAAAGACACACACTTGTGTTTCCCGCACAGTCAATTGTTGCAACCTTCCAAATAATAAAATCGCATGGTTAATCTGTCCTAGAGTAACCAATGGAAAATTTCCAGAGGAAACAAGTGTAGCTCACACCTAAGGTATGATTTTAAAATACCGGATAGTAGACAAGAACTCACTTTCTTATCTGTAAGGCAACACTAAAGGGCTGTGCAAGAAAACACAAAAATGTAAGAAAACACAGTGTTGTAACAATACTATACTATAGTTTTCTCCCTACAGTATATACTATACTGAAGAATACTGGTACAGTATAGAAGGTGACGTGCCGGCCGGCACTTGCCGGCCGGCATTCACCATAAGTAGCTCTAAAGTATACTTCATAAGAGCTATAATGTGGCAGAACGCTGGTTCAAATGCATGTGCCAGCCGGCATTAACTCCCGGCCGGCAATGACTGCCGACCGGCAACTACACAAGGTACAACACTAGAAGAAAACAGAATGGATGCCGAGATAAGAGACTGTACTACCTCAAAGCCCGGCAATCCGAAAGAGTGCTCATAAGGAAGGGGAGAATCTAAGTCAGGCTTCCTGACCAATGCCATCTGGCTCTACAGACAAACATGGATGAGGGACCAAGGGAGGTCCGGGCAGCACTCAAAGCAGAAAACCTTTGCCGGCCGGCACACTCTGCCGGCCGGCAAGGGACTGAGTCAACTCCACATCCTAACCTATGCTAGGTACAGATGTAGAATGACGGACAGTAATGTAACGGCTAGGCCATTACAGAGAAAAGAGGGGGAAGGGACGAAGCGGGTCCTACCAACCTTGCTTTAGTAATGAATCACTCGCAGCCAAGAAAACTCATCTTAACCTAAGGGAGATCCGAGGAGGGAGGCCAGCAATACTTGCCAACCCCCACGGAACCAAAGCAAGGAAGGTGTTGCTATTCCCAGGGAAAGGATCTTATCCTCGCCACCGAGAACAGCAACAAAGGACTGGTCTGCTAGATCACAAGAAGAAGGAATCATCTCATACAGAAACCTTCGAAAGTGACCTAAAGAGGCTAAGCCTCCTATGTCTTGGTCAGACTAGCAAGGGAGTCTCCACCCCAAGCCAGACAAAAACAGACTCAGACTAAGAACTCTGATGTTCTGCCCCCTCTCTGAAGTCAGACTTACTGGAACAGGAAGGAACAGTAACACCCTAATATAGTTGTATCGAAAGTTAATTCAGATAAACCACTAGGGTTAAGCCCAAGGCTTAAACAGAGGGAAAGGGATTGCACACCTTCTCCGAAGAAAAGAGAGCAACCGGGGGGTATGAGAAAGTATACTAAGGCCCCATATGCAACTTAGCCTAGACGCCAAGAGAATCGATTACCTAAATCACCGAAACTCACTCGTATACTATCTTGGAAAAATCAAAATAATCTCAAATGTATAAAACTGCCTAAAGCTTCAATAAAATTTTAAAAACACTCGGAAATCCAAATATCATGCAGGAAAGTACTAGGGCCAAATGACTAGGCTACACGGTCTAGCGTAGGCCAGAATCGGCGAATACTTCGCCAAGACAAATAATACTAAAAGCATCGTATAAGGAAATCCTATGTAACGCTAAGCAGCTAAAATTATTAAAGCAAAACAGCCGGGAACGTCGCTTTGGCTAACTAAAACTCATACCTAGCGAGCGACAGCGTCCAGGACGCCTCCGGTAGGCAACCTAATAATACTCAACTTATCAGAGGCAGACGAAGTTGGAGAAAGCATAATAAATTGATTAAATCCAAGATTTTGCGAGAAACACAGGAAAAAACACCGAGTCGTTAAGCTACGCAAAAAGGAATACAGATGGCGCCGTGAGCGGCGCAATGCACGCTTACGAAACGGGAGAAGAGAGAGCCTTGCGAGCGGCTCTCCTTTTTCTTTCTCGTTTTCGTTTTCTTGCCAATTGACCCCTTCGAAGTGTTATCTCTGTTCGGGGTGCAGATTGCCATATGGCGTGTCAAGAATACGTCCTCTGATATTTCGCGATATCCCTGGTTCTTTTATTAGGGATATTCGCTCCAGGAGTTAGAATTCTGGGTACCTTAAGGTAAATTCTCTGGGAATATCGACGTAGTTGTAATATACCCAAGGAAGCTACCCTATAGGAACTTCCATCAGGACGACATGGCTTGAGCCCAAAAATTAATACACATACAAAAAAAATTAAGTGGCGTTTAGTGATGTTCAATAACACAGAAAACAATCCTAGCTAAACAGATTTATAAATAGGTAATTAGATGTAAATAGCAATAAGCTAAGATCAATGAGTTACGTAAATTAAAGAGTTACTTAAATACAAGCCAATTGTGGTTAAACATACAAAGCTTCAAGAGCATTTGGAACAGAACGCAACCAAGTGCAGTTTTTGAAAATTGTCGACGGTCGGTTGTACTGTGAGCTCACGAAATGAGATGAAATCATCTAGAGATGAAAAGCATTACAAGGAAATGATGGATATGTTAGTAGCAATGAATATTTAAGGGTATAATAATGAAGGTTACAAAGAAAACAAAAGAAAAAAAGAGATGCGTAAAACCCAGAAAATAACAAACAAAAAATATAAAATGGAATACCAGGTGTGACTAAAATAAAGCGTGGAAAGAATTTCCAAAATAGTATCTCAAAGGGTGACTGGTGTCCCAAAACACTGTTGTTACTATGTAAATAACAATGACTGATACCGTAGTGTATAGGCTATTACTGTAATATATGTATATCACTATAATTATATCACAGCTTAATTAGCTAAGGTAATGCTCACACTCTACTGTAATGTTTTGCTGATTACAGCAGGACGACTTTTATCATTTGACAACTCAGTGTAAATGTAGCTAGTTTGCATTTACATATTGTAGAGTACAGTAGAATTTGCGTACAGTACTGCATAGTATAGTTAAAAAATACTATATGCCTTATTATTATTATTATTATTATTATTATTATTATTATTGATAGTTAGGCTACTATAATAGTGCACTGTACAGTACATTATGTATAGAATGATAGTAGAAATTTACTATGTGTACATATGTTATACAAACACCAAAAATCATTCTAGTACAAAGTTCTATGCAGATCATGATGTATTGTTTCTTGCACAGTATATTAAAGAATCACATATGTACATTACATAACCCGGTAAATATATACACTGTATAGGAGTACTTACTATATATATATATATATATATATATATATATATATATATATACATCACTCTTTACAACAAAATAGAATTCTCTTCAAAAAAGGATCAAACCAGGCGATGCTCGCATAAGGGTAGCCTATATGATATAAGACAGAGGCGCAGAGAAAAGGAGATGGTGTATTGTACAATGTTGAGAGGTTAATTATGAGAAGGATGCCATGGTGCAAAGAAGCACCCAGCATATGACCTATTTAATAAGTTATACTGCTCTCTGTGTCGCAAAAGAATAAAATCATAAAGAATGAACCCATGAAAAGTGGCGTCTGACTGTATGTGTACAGCATATCAACAAAGTAGGTTCCCAAGATACAAACAAGATACCTTCTGAGTGTGGGTTTGTATGACAATCCTGCTAGTGCAATATTTTGGCTGCAGCATTAGCATATCACCCTATTTTCTCCTACCTATCGCTGTTTACAGTGAGCTGACTGTGCTAACACTGGAGACCTTTTACATATTTTGTACACCATGAAATCCTGTCGCGTCTTACCTAATAAAAAGTTTTTACAAGCTACATTTATTGACTAATAACTGAAGGTTCTTTGTATATCTCTTCTCAAATCAGCTAATTCTATTACAAGTACTGACATGGCCATGAAATGTATAAATAATACTTGTTTGAATATGTTTACCTACTCTCTTAAGCATCTGCTGCTGAGCTATAAACGTAAACAGTTCTCACGTTATTATAATGTTTAGAGGAAGATAGACATACAAGCCATCCTCCTTTTAAAGTGTATTTCCATATAAAGAACTCAGGTTTGTGAATGTCGTCGTTATGTATTATAGCCAACTCTTCTTGTTGCCACAGGCCTTTCCCTTGGTCGGCCCATAGGTAACCTGTAAATTGTAAGGTAGGTTGATCATTGATAGGGAAATTTGGAAAGTTTTTTGTAGTAGAGATAGTTGTGAACAGGGTAAGGATGATGGTGGTAGTGAGAGGGCCATCATGTCATGGATTGTGGTAGATAGAAAAATGGGGTGTCAGGCCTTTGAATAGTAAATATAGGTTGCAGGTGGGGTTGTCCAACCCTTTATTTAGGGTCCCTGCGGAAAGTTTTTAGTGGTAGAGTATGTTCAGAAAATACAGAAGATAATGTGAATATGGCCTTACAGCGAGGGGGTGAGATGGTTAAATGAATATTCTGAGGTCATTACCTTGGCAGAGGTAGTCTTAAAAACAATTGTTTGTGTCTCTCTATGTTTTCAACAATTGCTTTTCCACCTGCCAGGCCCGTAGTGAGTTGGTGTCTACCAATTCCATTTCAGCTACATGATTAGGTGAAATATATGATTCCGCATAATGAAAAAAAAAATTATAATCGTAGGTATTAAGAAATAGGGGACTTCTGTAATTCTCCTTATTGGGACAAATAATCTCTTTCCACATAGAGGGGTCACTTATGTTTATAGTATATACTAAGACCAATTCTTGGGGATTTTACCATATTTTTAACTATCATTGACCATTTTCCTATGTATCACAAAGTTTTAATGGGAGAATCTCACTTCACTTACCTATCAAAAACCTGAAAAAATAAATAGCCGAAGGAATTTGCTTTCCACTGATGTATGTTTATTTATATTTTTTGTAAAAAAGAAATAATTCCAAATTAGTAAATATAAAATATGCACAAGATAATGTAAAGGAAGTCTGTCTAATATCAGGAACATAAACATTAATTTCATCAGGGAAAAATGTCCCAACATCAACATCTCCAAGAGGCTTTTTACTTCAATTCACAAAGGAGAGCAAAGCTGCGACTTGTGGATACTTATTAAAGTTTAGATAACTCTTTCCAGGATTTAAATTCTCATTTGATCAGTTAGTGTGACTATAGATCAGAACTTTACTTTGTTATGCAAGTAGCACTTTTTCCGGCATCACACAGTAGAATATTTGTTACTTTTAGAGATAGTCAATCATGGTATAGTTCCAAGTAAAGCAATGGGACTTCCATGATTACATTACCTAATACTTAATCTATTTCATTTTACTTTACTAACTTAACTATATACAATCTTACTGGTTTAATCTTGACTCTTCCTTCTTCTAAATGTTATATAGGCTACCAGTTATCCATAATCTTAACTATCTCAGTTTTCTTTTGCTAAAGCTTTAACTCTTGGTCCTCCTTACAAGAGAAAGTAAAGCCAATGTTGGTCAAGTCACCCACTTCTAGATTTTGTCTTCCTTTGTTCGTTTGATAAACGAGAATCTGAAGACTCCTAAGTTGAATGATCTACAATTCATTTTTTTGGGGGGGTGGGAGGTTGATTGCTTTTTTGTATTATTATTACCTATTACGGGATGTATTTTCCATATATATTGAAGAGAGTAACGTAGGTAGGGGATATTAGCGAATTCAATTCCTGTGTTCCAAAGGTGATGATTCCTATCAAAAATTTCTTACAATAAATCCCTGCTCCCATCCATCACTTTTAAGTGAAATTGTCTATATTAATGTAAATCCCTGTTCAACACCTTACTGGTGTCGCTAAGACGGATCCATAATAGAGACTAGGAGTGAGGAAACATTAGCAATGATAAAAATACTCTACAAAATACTGGGTCACATCTTGATATTTATGGTTCACTCAAGAGAAGATAAAGCTTTTTCCTAGAGTGAAGATATATGAACTTTATTATCAAGGTTAAGGTGCTGTGCCCTTCAGTGTTTATACAGTGCTGCTATCCCCATGCTTAATTCTTAGTTGCAGGTTTCAGGTTGACATTCCAACATCAACAATTAGCTTCCACTCAGATTCAATTTAATAAAAACTATCCACTGTAGAATTAACACATCTTTGGCTTTTGTTTGTCTTCTTGGTTTCATGAATGAAGAGTTGAAAATGTGATTAGTGGGGTGGGGGATTAAATTCTTTAGTATCCCAATAATTGATCACTGAGTGTTTGTTCTCATGATCCCTAGAACATAGGGAATACTGACCCTTGAGTGAAAAAAATTCAACTCACTTTTTATTTTCCCTAATCAAGTGTTCGTTCATAGTCAAGTGATGGTTTATTCACAAGACAGGTGTATGAAATAGACTTCTGTGAATGGAAAGGTAACGTCCCTCTGGCCGGGTGACTGACCGACTGCAGACTGGTGATATTGTTGTTGGGGTATTAAAGCCAACACTTGTTGTTGGCACGGGCCTTTCCCTTGGTTGGCCCGTAGGATGGTGATATTGGCTGGGCATATGTTTCCTTACATTACCCTTCCCATAAATATAAAAGCCCAAGTTTAATATACAATTATAAGTAATAGCCTACATTAGATGAAAGAGCAGATGAATTTACATATGACAAATTAAACAACAATTACGTTACAATAACAGGAAAATATACAAGAGTAGTAGAGCCTAACTGACAATGAAGTGTTGCAAGAGGTTGTCCTTACACCTTTTCCCCCCACCTAAGGTAATTATTATAAGAATTTTCAATGATTTCATGAGAGCAAGAAAATAGATTATAGCAACAGAAAACATGAATGAATATTGAACATTAAAATATACATTTGTCTCTGTAGCGAGACAGGGACTGCAGGCGGCCTCGTCATTGGGACACTAGCATTGGTGGGCTGCTATCGGTAACATGTGATTTTCAATTTTGCAATGGCAGAGTCCTAGGAGTCTGACTGCTGTTTGCTGTCTTTTTGGATCACTGTTTATCGGTTTCACTGTGGCTTCCTTCGATTTGTTTGGGGCAGGCACTCATGGGGGACCCACTCCTGTTTATGAAAGTCGTTGGTATGTTTGTGGTAAGCAGGTTTCAATCTCTTCATAGTTAACCCGACTTCTGCTCCATGGACCATGATTTTAAAGGGCCTCTTTTTTTTCTCTCCATCACACAATAAAGCCACATGTAAGGTCGTGTGAGTAGAGGGTGGTGGGCTTCCTACCATATTATGGAGTAGGGGCGGGTATCTAGGGTAGAAGGTCTGAAGTGCTTTGTCCTGTCTGTGTATGTTCTGTGATACGTCGTGAATTCCCCAATCCCGTCTCAAAGCTGAACTATGCTGACTGACATCATAAGAGCATGGGTCGAGGGGAAGAACTCTCTAGGGACAACAAGCAACTCTTCATCATCTTTCTCAACTGGAGAAACATCACAATTGGATCTTGAAGCAGTTCGTAGACCAAGGAGGGCGGAGGGAAGGTGTTGGACCCAATGCTCGTCTGTGCATTGGGCCATTAAGGCCGCCTTCAAGGAACGATGGCTCCTCTTGACCATGCTGTTGGACACAGGGTTGTAGGCTGTCGTGCTGTGTTGGTTGGTCCCAATGAGGTGGGCAAGGGATGCCCACAGGTCTGAGAGGAAAGCGTGTCCCCTGTCAATCGTTACATAGTCAGGGACCCAGAAATGTCTGACCCGTCTGGAGAAAAGGGTCTGGGCATAAGCATCGGTTGATGCCTCCATTATTGGAGCTGCCTCTGGTACCTGGTGTTTCCTGACGGTAGTAAGGGACCCCTTACGTCGATGAGGGAAACTGCAGACCACTAAATCTGTGCCACAGCTGACCTTGCTGGTTTGAAATGCAGAGCATGCTTGTGCCCATTCAAGAGTCTTTCTTGATGCATGGCCACACAAACTTGTCCATCATTATATTGGTGTTCATCCTCCTTGTGGGGTGAAAAAGGCTGTGAATGATATCGAATACCAATTTTGTCTTGGTAGTGGGGTTGAGGGTTAAGGGCGGCTTGAAAAAGTGTCACAAAGCAGAGTGTGGCTTTTGGCTCTCCTATGACGTCCCCCCAAACTAAGGTGGTTGGACATGACATTGTCTCTGCTGTTTGTGGGTATGCTGCTTGTTCCCTGGTGATGTCGTTGTAGTTCACCCTGGTGTGGATGGTGCTAATATTGATCCTTGCCAGGGTCAACCATTAGGTTCTTGCTCCCGAGACGTAACTGATGGTGCAGCTGAACTCAGAGATAGCTGCCAATTGTTGTTGTTGTCTAGCTGAAGAGTTATCCCATTATTTGTTGAAGACATGGACTAATGGTTGTTGATCAGTTTGGACGGCAAATGGGGCTCCATCCAGCAGGTATATGAAGTGTCTGACAGTGAGGTACACCACCAGGGGCTCATAGTCGAAGGTGCTGTAGCGTGTCTGGTGGTTTCAGTTTCTTGCTGAAGAAGGCGACTGGTTGTGGTTTATTGTTTACCACCTGCTCCAGGACGTCACCAGAGAACTAGGTTTCTGGAATCTGTAGTTAGTCTAAGGGAAGTACTGGTGTCCTGATATGCCAGGGTTGTAGCCTTGCAGAGGGCAGATTTTGTCAGTTAAAAGGTTTCTTAACGAGGAGGACCCTTCTGTAGCCTCATTGGTTATCCCTTCAGTACGATGAGTAGGGTAGTCCTCACGCCAGAAATGTTGAGAAAGAACCTCCCGTAGTAATTTGACATAACGATGAATTTTTGAAGAAATTTTACAGAGGTTGGCATGGGAAACATGTAGATTGGGTTGACCTTTGATATCATGGGGAGCACGCCCTTTTACGATTGCTTGTGCCCCAGGAAATCCACCCTCTCGGCCCTAAAAGTGCATTTGTAGAAAAGCATTACTTGGCCATTTTCCTGAAGTTGGTTTAAGACCACCCTCACGTGCCCTACGTTCTTCCTATGACCTGGGGAACACGAGGATGTCGCCAATGTAGACGTCGTAGAGAGGTAGGTCCTATAGGATGCTTTCCACTAGATGCTGAAAGGTTGCCCCATCGTTTCTCAGGCTTAACATAGAGTAAGAGAAGATTTAGGATCCAAATGGAGAGATGATAGCTGTCTCGGGGATGTTGTTAGGATGTACGAGGATATGGAAGTAGGACTTCAAGATGTCGATCATGGAAAATTTGGGCACCTATGAGGGCCCCAGTGAGAATGTGTATGTTAGACCCAGGGTATTGGTCTGGGGTTGTACCCACATACAGACGCCTTTTGTCACCACAAGCCTTCCAGCTCCTGTAGGGTTTCTTGACCATGTGATATGAGGATGTCCATAGGCCTTTTTGCAGATTCCTATCCTCTCCATCTCGAGGAAAGTGCACTTGGCATCTTGTAGTTTCTGTGGTGGAAGATGCCTGAAGTTGCAGTGGGTAGGAGGGCTGATCGTTATGATGTTGTATATTTTGTGTTTGGCAGGAATCCCCTTCAGTTGACAAAGCTTCAGTTTGAAAACTTTAGGGAATTCCTGCAGCTGGCGGACATGATCGTTGAACATGACAGAGCACATGTTGGGCAAGCTTGGCCCGTGGGAGAGATGGTGGGACCGGTAGGTCCTTTGGTCGAAGAGTCATTTGCGATGCACGTCTACAAGCAATCCATGGTGGGCGACGAAGTCGGCGCCTCGGAGAGGCAACTTGACGTCGTCGATCAGGAAAGGCCAACCATAGTCCCAACCCATGATGGATAACTACACGTAAAATATATATTTAAAACTATTCAAATTTGTATAATACATATCTAAAGTCTTTAATTTTGTTTTATATATCCTTTTCATGCAGATTCTTTCGTACCCATAAATTTCACATATTGTGTTTGGACAATTGTCACTTCCATCATTTGTTGTGTCACAATAATTTTCAATGTTGAAGTCACGTGTATATGATGAAGAATCCTCATTAAATCCCATTCTAATGAATAAACACTGAAAACGTTGATAAAATATCATCACAGTATTTTAGACTCAGGCTAACCAGAAGGTATTATCTTTGAGTAGATTCCCATTTGAGTCTCTGGCCCCGACGTACAGAGATAATTTAGATATTAAGAGGATATATATTATATGGCTTATTTGAATGTGAAAAACGCGTCTAATTTTTATATACATACATATATATATATATATATATATATATATATATATATATATATATATATATATATATATATATTTTGTGGAGAATTTTTTATGTTCTGAGTGAGAACTTAGTCCGGGAAAAACTCCTTATGACGGTTACATGAAGTTCAACAGGGGAGGATAATGAGCACTTACTCTCGGGGGACAAACGCCCTGCTAATACTTTACTGTCACAATTCACTAACCATCACTCTTAAATACAAAAGGGGGAAATTTACTGTCCAGAGGCCGGAGAACTCCACACGTAGAATAAGAAATAATTTACGGCCTACTCTAGCTTTGTCAGGTCTATAGTCATCTCATTCTCAGGCTCTGTTCTGACTCCGTCCCAGCTACCCCAATGAGATGCTGGACAGGTATTTTACGTTAATGTAATTAAGACAAAATCCAAAATGGGAGCAGTGGTGTAAAGTAGTTTAAAAGTTTAAAGATAAGGATCTTTACCTTCGAAGCAAATATATTAATGCAAAGTTCCTCGCTGTTACCACCTATAGACTTACTTAGGTTCACTCTTTAAATGTTGGGTATTTTGTCCCGTAATCAACTATTCAATTCACACTTTAGAATAAATGAGGGAGCAAAAATACGGAAGAGGTTTAATTAACCTAATATTGATTTATTACACATATTTACATCAAAAGAAACGGAGATCTTAACAAAGACAAAATATCAAAAGAAATGCAAATTGAGAGCAATTCAAATTAATAAAAATGATTGGTTAGACACGTGGTCTGCAATAATCAAAAATCAAAATGGGGTCAGGCACGTGGTCCACATGACCCAGAGACTGTGCTAGTCTCCAAGCAAGAACTAATAATGGAAAAATATTTACACAATCCCACCGCACACAGTCCGAATATTGAAATTAGCCAGGTTATCATTAGTTAAAATTAGTCTAAGCTAAAAAATAGGGGAATAACTATGGCCATTCGTAGTAGTACCTGCACTCCTTTGATGATCAGTCCTATGCCCGTGATGGCTGTTGACCTGGTTGCACTTTGCACTCTTTTCTGGCCCACCCCAAGAATCCTTTTTTGTGGTAATATAGTTCCCAGGTTCCACTCCTTCACTTTCACCAGCCGGCAGCCACAGGACTCCTTGGTAAGTCACGTTTTGGGGAGAGGGGGTGAGCCAGAGGTGCACAGGTTCACTGACCAGGCAGGTCAGTAGGCCAGGGCAGCTTGTAGTCGAATGGGCTCGACACTAAGGTCGAGGAGATCACCTGGCTTCACCTTGCCAAACAAGTGACGGTCATGATGCGCGCGGTAATCCATTGGGGGTGCCATATCGGGACTTCAGGACAGGGCAATATATTGTTGCAAGGAGTGCAGAGGAGGCAGGATTTTGTACTAAATACTTTAGAGAAATCTTGTTGCTCTAAGGGAGTTTATATATAGGCCTACAACAATCCTACCTATTCTGGCTTGCTAAAAATTAATAGTTTAAATGATTAATCAGCAATGGACTGGTGCGATGGGCATACATCTTGAAATTAACAAACCTTAATTGGTATTGAGAAATATAAGATGCACTAATTCAGCAGTATTGAAATTCATATCAAAATTCAGTTTAGGAATTTAATCTCGACCCACGTAGTTTAAGGAAAGAACCAACATACGCCGGGGTTACTACTAAGGCCCTCTGTTGTGCGTATCTACGCTGTGACGTCACGAGCATGGCGTGCGCCGCTGTCAACAAGTTTAAGTTTAGATTAGTCCTCCCTATGTTTCGTTAAAGAAAATTGAATGTAGAAGAGAACATTTAAGGGGTAGCTATAGTATTAGTAGAAGAGAGCTAAAAATATGATTGAAAGAAGGAGAGTGAAGAAAATTCTTCACACACACACAAACACACACACACACACATATATATATATATATATATATATATATATATATATATATATATATATATATATATATATATATATATAAATATGGTGTATGCAACGTTTTTGAAATAAAACAATATAACATAATATAATGTAACTCCATAGAATGTTCCATGTTTTAAGCTGGCACGTTGTGCGATTTATGAAGGATAATGCGTTTATAGGGTAAGTCATCAATGTGACCTACTCCGCTAAAGTCTAATTTCTCTATTTTCATCTATTACAACTAAACGTTAGACCGTAGATTTCCCCTGCCTCTGTAGATTGCCTTACCTTATGTAAGACACGGGCTCTTGCCACCGGGCAGTACGTAAAAGAATATTGTAATTAAAATTACCAATGATAGCTTTGAACTTGAAATGGCTACAGTGTTTTGTTCAATAATAAAGGGATTCAAAATAAAAATGAGACTATAATTACTTTACAAATTGATGGTTTGAGCTACGTTAGATTTAGATAGCCGAAACTAATTTATTTAAGGCCAAATAGTAGTGGTAGTCTCGAGTGAACTGCTCATTCTAATTCAGCAGAGAACTTCGTATTTAGAAGATTTATTCATATTGGAAATTACAAAATTTGTTATACAATATTATAAAAAGATTGATGGTAAAAACTGAAATTCTGAAGTAAAAAATTCACAATCATTTTTGTTTAAAAAATCCAAGTGTATAAATTATTGAATCATTGTTAACACTTACTGTAGTAATTGAATGCTCAACACTTTCCCTACATGGCATGAATTTCAAGTGATAGCTTAGGCCTATTAGTGTTATGAAAGAAACCTTTCATTTAGGTAAATTGTAGCTACCTTGACGATTGTTGGACTGGATAAACGAACTGGGTTTCATCTCATCAAGAAGGTAAGTTGACAAATTGAGCGTGCATACGTAGGTAAAGGTCTTTAAAATATACTCTGAGAGGTTGGCTCATCATTGAGCTACGCGCATGTGGTTGGAGCATCTGTGAAGTAGATTTTCGAAAGCTGTGGCTGAGTTTTGACCTGATTAGAGGTATTGTATATCGTATTACTTGATCTCAGTCACGTTTTCTAGCTTCCAGCAGCAATGCCTTCAGATTTAGCTGTATTTGGATGCCATAGTAGGCCTAATAGCAAAAAGACCATTATTATGGGCATTTAATATTTTAGTTTCCCAAAAGAAAAAAAATGAAGAAGAAATGGTAGCCTACATGCTTACAAACAAAGAGATGATATTAACTGGAAGATGGCTCTATTTTGATCAGTCCATTTTTAAGCAGGAAACTATAGGCTACTGATGACATGAAGTACCGACTTCTGGGGATTTAAAAACTGAAAAATCCACGTGCACTGAAGGAAGAGGCTTTGCCAACACTATTGGTAATTTACTAATTGATAAATTTGCGAAAAAATAAAAAACAGCATGATAGGCCTACATTTCTTCCCTTTGACTCTATTTTCCTGAAATATTTTACAGTCTGTGACACCTAGACTATCCAATTGAAGTTCTCTGTAGTTGTCTTTAAGGTGGTGTTTGCCCTTTTCTCCCTCTGGGCCACCAAGCCTTTAGGGTTTTCAGCAGGTGTAGCCTATTCCCTAGCCTAAACAGATGTCCTAACCTTGTAGGCCTAGTTTATATATCTTGGCAGCTCAGTAGTATTCTAATATTTCCAATGCTAGAGCTCTTTGGCTCTGAGGAATTATTAGAAATTCCAAGCAGCTGTGTCAGTCAGTGATGGCATCCATAGGGAAAATAAACCTTTTTCCTGAGCGTTTGCTGAGAGTTTGCTTAATGCAAGATATTTTGAACTTCCTCTTAGTGCAATTGAAGTTTTACTGTATTACAGATTATCATTTTGAACAGAAAGTATATGTTTTCCTGTAGCAAATAACGTGATTTAACAGAACTTGACCTTCATTTCAACCGCAAACAAACAGAACTAGTTCAACTAACTTCAATTAGACAAACTGGTTGTTGTTGTTGTGGATGAAATGAATGTGAAAAATGGTTAAATCACGTTGTTTACTGGAGGAAACCATATTTTTCTGTTAAAATGTTTAAATATAATGGCTCTTGTTCGGCCGTGGCCTCGCTTCACTCGCCAGAAAATAAAAACCTCAAGCTCAAATGTAGGCTACTGGCAAGCGGTAATGTTGAGCTGCGCACGCTAACATTAGCATGTTCCGTTAACATTAGCAACGCTAAATATAATGGTTCTTGTTCCGCCATGGGCTTGCTTTGTTACATTAGCAGTGTTACCTTAACATATATATATATATATATATATATATATATATATATATATATATATATATATATATATATCTAGAACTATTTATTTGTGACAAGAATGAGTGTCATTTTCGAAGAGAGTGAACCTTTTCTAAAGAAAAAAGTAGTTTTCTCCCTAGGTTACATTACCCTGTAATACAGTACAATAATACCAAATATTCACACAATAATTAATTATTTTCTTATTTATGAAGTTGTTGATGGATAAGTTGGTTTATGAAAGACTGAAAAGTTTCAATATTACCTTTAGCACAAGCATATAAGACCATTCGATGCTCAGATGCAGAATTGTATTACAGTATAAGGCAGTAGCTGGTAAACAGTATAAAGATAGGAAGCCTTGGTCTTGGAATAAGGATAGTAGAATGTAGAAAAAGAAGTATAGGAAGAGTACCCCTGGATACAACCGTGTTTTTGGGCTCAAGCCATGTCGTCCTGATGGAAGTTCCTTAAAGTAGCTTCCTAAGGGATATATGTACTACAGTGATATTTTCAGAGAATTTTACCTTTAGGTATCCAGAATTCTAACTCCTGGCGCGAATACCCTTAAAATTTCTCCTAAGGATATCGCATAATATTAGCGGACGCATTCTTGACACGCCTCCAGAGCAATCTGCACCCCAAACAGCGTTTTGGCTTCGAGGAGGATGTGGCAAAATAAAAGAGAGCCGTCCAAAGGCTATCCCCGCTCTCGTAATACTATTGGGAATACAACAGCGCCATTCCCACGATGGCGGACATTATGTTTTTGTAGCGATCTCGCTCGGTGATATTTCCTGGTGATCTAACTTTTAGATCGTTTTACAGGATTATTATTATGCTTTCTTCATCTTCTTCCGCCTCTGGAAAGTTGAGTATCGGGTCTTTACCATGGGTATATTTTAGCTCCTGTTTCACAATGAAATTAGTGTGTTTAAGAGCTAGGCCAGTTACTGGAGGCGCCATGGCGCCGTCGTTCGTTAGGCATGTGTTATTTAGATTGCAGAATGACTTCCAGTTTTTAATAGCTTTATTTAATTATTTTAATTATTTAGCTATTTAGGCAATTATTCTTGTAAAGTTTCGATAATGTGCATAATTTTTGTTTCCTCCTTTTCTCTGTCGATCGTATAGTTAGAGTTTCAGTGATTTAGGTAACCGAGATCTCGTATAGCCTAGGTAACCTTACCTAGACGTTTTACTATACGTTCAGACTTTCCCCGGTTACCCTCGTGTATTGTTTTCATTCAGTGGAGACTGATACCTCCTAGAATGGTATGAAACATTACACATCTCTTCGGAGACTTAAGGTAATCTCTTTACCTCTGAGTGTAGCCTCAGGCTACAACTCTAATAGCTGTGCCTTGAATTTTATTCAGATATGGCTAACTTAGGGTTTGTCCTGCCTCTTCCCTTAACTGTTGGTTGTGGTATACCTTCAGGTTTTGGGATTTAGTCAGAATCTCAGAGTATTTAGTCTTATGTCGGCGACTTGGTGGCAGGGTGAATGGGTTGTAGGATACCATCAATCCCCTGCCAGCTAGGTGGCCGGCAATGCAGGTTAGACCTCATTAGCCGCACTTGAAGTTATGGTAGGATACCATCTTCTCCTTGTGACTAAAAGACTAGTCCTATGCCACAGTACTCTGGGCTGAAGAGTAATTTTCTTTAGCCTAGGATACGTGGCACTGGAACTCTGTTTCTTCTTTGTTGAGAGGAGGCGGCAGTGCCGTCATCCCCTTAAGGGTATCGGCCTGGTGTAATTTTGGCGATATTGGCTACAAATTCGTGAAAATTAGATACTGTCATATTTCGATAAGTGGGGGTTACCTCCGTTGCCTCGCGCAAGATGAAATCGATATGAAGCCTTTTAAACGATTTAAAGGGCAATTTAAAGGACCTACCTGGTGAAGGATTAAAGGGCTGTGTAGGCGTAACCTTAGCATTTTCTTTTTTCGTTCTTTCTCGAAGTATTTATTTCTTTTTATCATAATTTTTTTTCGTTCGTCGTATGATATGTTTTCCCGATAGAGTCGGCATCTCCCTATGTTTTCTGGCAACAATAAAGCCAGTTGGCTAGGCCTATAGTCTGTGGTTGTGCTCTTTTTTGGGCTCAAGCCATGTCGTCCTGATGGAAGTTCCTATAGGGTAGCTTCCTTGGGTATATTACAACTACGGCGATATTCCCAGAGAATTTACCTTAAGGTACCCAGAATTCTAACTCCTGGAGCGAATATCCCTAATAAAAGAACCAGGGATATCGCGAAATATCAGAGGACGTATTCTTGACACGCCACATGGCAATCTGCACCCCGAACAGAGATAACACTTTGAAGGGGTCAATTGGCAAGAAAACGAAAACGAGAAAGAAAAAGGGGAGCCGCTCGCAAGGCTCTCTCTTCTCCCGTTTCGTAAGCGTGCATTGCGCCGCTCACGGCGCCATCTGCATTCCATTTTGCGTAGCTTAACAACTCGGTGTTTTTTCCTGTGTTTCTCGCAAAATCTTGGATTTAATCAATTTATTATGCTTTCTCCAACTTCGTCTGCCTCCGATAAGTTGAATATTATTTCTTTTATGTATAAATGTAGGCTCTTGGTAATTTTTAAAGTGATTAATAGTAATAATCTTGGTTACAAGAGCTGTTGTATACCGGAGGCGTCCTGGATGCTGTCGCTCTCTAGGTATGAGTTTTAGTTTGCCAGAGCGACGTTCCCGGCTGTTAGCTTTGATAATTTTAGCTGTTTAACGTTACATAGGATTTCCTTATACGGTGCTTTTAGCATTATTTGTCTTGGCGAAGTATTCGCCGATTCTGGCCTACGCTAGACCGTGTAGCCTAGTCGTTTGGCCCTAGTACTTTCCTGCATGATATTTGGATTGCCGAGTGTTTTTGAAATTTTATTGAAGCTTTAGGCAGTTTTATACATTTAAGATTATATTGATTTTTCCAAGATAGTATACGAGTGAGTTTCGGTGATTTAGGTAATTGATTCTCTTGGCACCTAGGCTAAGTTGCCTATGGGGCCTTAGTATACTTTCTCATACTCCCCGGTTGCTCTCTTTTCTTCGGAGAAGGTATGCAATCCCTTTCCCTCTGTTTAAGCCTTGGGCTTAACCCTAGTGGTTTATCTGAATTAACTTTCGATACAACTATATTAGGGTGTTACTATTCCTTCCTGTTCCAGTAAGTCTGGCTTCAGAGAGGGGGCAGAACATCAGAGTTCTTAGTCTGAGTCTGTTTTTGTCTGGCTTGGGGTGGAGACTCCCTCGCTAGTCTAACACAGACATAGGAGGCTTAGCCTCCTTAGGTCACTTTCGAAGGTTTCTGTACGAGATGATTCCTTCTTCTTGTGATCTAGCAGACTAGTCCTTTGTTGCTGTTCTCGGTGGAGAGGATAAGATCCTTTCCCTGGGAATAGCAACACCTTCCTTGCTTTGGTTCCGTGGGGGTTGGCAAGTATTGCTGGCCTCCCTCCTCAGATCTCCCTTAGGCTAAGATGAGTTTTCTTGGCTGCGGGTGATTCATTACTAAAGCAAGGTTGGTAGGACCCGCTTCGTCCCTTCCACCTCTTTTCTCTGTTATGGCCTAGCCGTTACATTACTGTCCGTCATTCTACATCTGTACCTAGCATAGGTTAGGATGTGGAGTTGACTCAGTCCCTTGCCGGCCGGCAGAGTGTGCCGGCCGGCAAAGGTCTTTTGCTTTGAGTGCTGCCCGGACCTCCCTTGGTCCCTCATCCATGTTTGTCTGTAGAGCCAGATGGCATTGGTCAGGAAGCCTGAATTAGATTCTCCCCTTCCTTATAAGCACTCTTTCGGATTGCCGGGCTTTGAGGTAGTACAGTCTCTTATCCCGGCATCCATTCTGTTTTCTTCTAGTGTTGTACCTTGTGTAGATGACTGCCGGCCGGCACATGCATTTGAACCAGCGTTCTTCCGCCTTATAGCTCTTATGTAGTATACTTTAGAGCTAGCTATGACTTGCCGGCCGGCTCATTATCTTCAATACTGTACCAGTATTCTTCAGTATAGTAAATACTGTAGGGAGAAAACTATAGTATAGTATTGTTACAACACTGTGTTTTCTAACATTTTTGTGTTGTCTTGCACAGCCCTTTGGTGTTGCCTTACAGATAAAGAAAGTGAATTCTTTCTTGTCTACTATCCGGTATTTTAAAGTCATCCCTTAGGTGTGAGCTACACCTGTTTCCTCTGGAAATTTTTCATTGGTTGCTCTAGGATAGATTAACCATACGATTTTATTATCTGGAAGGTTGCAACAATTGACTGTGCAGGAAACACAAGTGTGTGTCTTTCCTTTCTGTTTTGTTATGCTAAACTGTGCATATCCAGTGATACGTAGTTCACTTGATACTCATGGAAATTTCTTCTCTTTACAGGAGGACCATCCGAAGAGCGGAAGTGTTTTCTGCAACGTCCGCAGCAAGAACTTCTGCGGACATGAGTTATGTAGGAGGCACGCAGCATGCGCTGTCTCCAAGGGTGATCTCCGGTATCGGGACCCTCAGGTATGTACCGTGTGCACTAACCTGGTTGCTGAGGCTTTTGATTCCCCTAGGACGGCGGAGTCAAGGGATATAGCAAGGGAGAAGCTTCGTACCTGGGTAAGGGGTTTCCAGAAGAACACCTCTGGACCTTATCTTCCAAGTGAAAAGATGAGGGCTTACCTTTTCCTCAGGGCATCAGCTGATGCGGTGATTCCCCAGCCTCAAGAGGAGATCTACCTAGTTCAGATCCCGGTGGATGATGAAGTCGCGATCGCCTTGCAGGACATCCAGTTGGACGATCAGGCTCCAGACATGGAAGAGGAAGAGGTCGACGAGGTGTCGGCTGCTCCGGTTCAGGTCCCTGAACCTATTCCCTCAACTTCGTCCGCTCTCCCAGTAGAGCTGGGACAGGCCCTCTCCTCCATCGTTGGAATGATCCAACAAATGCAGAAGGAGAATAATGAGAAGGCAGCTTGCAATGGAACTGCAGAAGCTTGCAGCTTCACGTGGGTCCCAGAAGAGGCTCAACGTGAAAGACCTTCCCTTGTGCTCAGATGTTAACCCGTGGAAATATGCTGAGCACATGCCGATGACGGTCGGAAAGATCGTCATGTCGGAAAAGTTGGGCTCAGTTCCCCTAGAGGAGGTGGAATTCTGGCCCAGCAAAGGGTCGTATCCGGACTGTTATGTTCGTTTGAGGAAACAACCAGCTTCAAAGGAGGAGACAGAGCCGAAGGAGGTCATAGTGATGGACCATGCTAAGGCTCAAGCTTTGCTTTCATCCTCGATGAAAGAGAGGGGCTTCACGAACTCAAAGGTGTAAACCCTTGTCGCTGGCCCTACCTATGGACCACAAGGACTGGAAGGACGTCCATCTTACCTTCTCAGTCGGGAGGTTGGAGGCTGACATTGCCGGACGTCAGTTCGGTGAGAACCTCCCTAAGCTGTCTGACTTTCTTTTGCGGAGGGATCTCGAGACGAAAGAAAGACTGGCTGCCTCAATGTCTCTTCAGACCACTCTTGAGACGATGGCAAGTGACCCCAAGTTCCATGAGATGTTCATGGTAGTGGCCAAGACTCATCTGGCCACAGTGACGAAGGATCTTTACAGCTTCGTCAGGGCGAGGAGAGCTTGTAGGAAGTTTGTGTTCGCCTCGGCTCCGGTGAGGCACGAGCCAAGGAAACTAATCTCCTCCAACATTTGGGGCAAAGACCTTTTCCCTAGCGAATCGGTCAAGGATGTTGTTGATAAGGCCGCCACGGAGAATAGAAACCTTCTCCAGAAGTGGGGCCTGTCTATCAAGAGAAAGTCTTCCCCGGATAAGGGTCCCCAACCAAAGAGGAAGACTAAGAGGACTAGGCTACCCTCTCGGCCAGCCAAGCCATTTAGACAGCAACAGCAACAGCAATTGCCTATGCCTTCAGTGCCCCAGATGGTGGCACAAACCCCGACCACATTCCAGTGGGTACTCCAAGCCGTGTCGACACAGTCTCCGGCATTTAACCCAACGTTCGAAGGGCAGTCAATTTCCTTTCGAGCAAAGCCTAGAGGAGAAGCCAGAGGCTCGTCTAGGCGCCCTTCAATGGGAAGGGGATTCAGGGGTGGTCGCGGTCAGGGAGGCAAGACCTCAGGACAGCAGTCGAAGTGAGATGATACCGGTAGGAGGGAGACTTCATAATTTTTGGGATCGGTAGACCTTCGATCCCTGGGCCCACAGCCTACTCAAGAATGGACTGGGCTGGAGCTGGTACAGCACTCCACCCCCGTGCCCTCGTTTTTTCCAACACTCCGCCCCCGTTCTGGAGGAGTACATTCAAGAACTGTTGGAGAAAAAAGTGATCCGAAGGGTAAAGTCCATCAAATTCCAAGGGAGGCTGTTTTGTGTTCCCAAGAAAAACTCGGAGAAACTCAAAGTCATTCTGGACTTGTCGCCACTCAGCAAGTTCATAGTGAACTGCAAGTTCAAGATGCTAACACTGCAACACATAAGGACCTTACTGCCCAAGAGGGCATTTACCGTCTCCATAGATTTGTCAGACGCCTATTGGCACGTTCCAATCAATCGCCGACTCTCCTCCTGCCTAGGGTTCAAGCTACAGCGAAGACTATACGCCTTCAGAGCCATGCCATTCGGGCTAAATATAGCCCCAAGGATCTTCACGAAGCTTGCGAGCGTAGCTCTCAAACAATTACGCCTAAAGGGAATTCAGGTGGTAGCCTACCTGGACGACTGGCTGGTGTGGGCTGCATCCAAGACAGAATGCTTGCAAGCTTACCTGCAGGTGATCCAGTTCCTAGAGTATGTAGGCTTCAAGATCAACAGAAAAAAAGTCTCGACTTTCTCCATCTCAAAAGTTCCAGTGGCTGGGAATCCACTGGGATCTAGTGTGACACCAATTCTCCATCCCGGCGAAGAAGAGGAAGGAGATAGCTGGTTCTGTCAAGAGACTTCTGGATTCCGAAAGGATATCAAGACGCGAACAGGAGAGAGTGCTGGGTTCTCTCCAGTTTGCTTCGGTAACAGACCCGGTGCTAAGAGCACAGCTAAAGGATGCAACCGGAGTTTGGAGAAGTTATGCATCAAACGCGCGAAGAGATCTGAGAAGACCAGTTCCGCTTCGTCTACGTACTTTTCTCAGGCCTTGGTCCCATGCCAGACAACTAAAGAAGTCGGAACTTCTTCAGCCACCTCCCCCCCCCGTTGACTATTCACACAGACGCCTCGAAGGAGGGGTGGGGAGGTCATTCTCATCGGAAGAAGGCCCAAGGGACTTGGTCCAATCTATTCAAGACATTTCACATAAAATTTCTGGAAGCTATGGCAATGCTCCTTACCTTGAAGAAAGTCTCCCCGCGTCGCTCGATCCACATAAGGTTGGTGCTGGACAGCGAGGTGATTGTGAGATGCTTGAATCGACAAGGATCAAGGTCACCACCTCTCAACCAGGTGATGTTGGAAATCTTTCGACTGGCGGAAAAGAACAAGTGGTTCCTGTCGGCAGTTAACCTTCAAGGAGTCCGCAATGTGACAGCGGACGCTCTATCCAGGTTCACACCGATAGAGTCAGAATGGTCCCTAGACGCAGTATCGTTCTCCTTGAGTCAAGTCCCAGAACTGCAGATAGACCTCTTTGCGATGAAAGACGACAAGAAGTTGCCCCTGTACGTGTCCCCGTACGAGGACCCCTTGGCGGAAGCAGTGGACGCGATGTCCCTCGACTGGAACAGATGGTCCAGGATCTATCTGTTCCCTCCTCACAACCTTCTATTGAGGGTCCTCAACAAACTGACATCCTTCAAGGGAGTAGCGGCAATAGTGGCCCACAAGTGGCTGAACAGCGTGTGGTTCCCTCTGTCATTGGAACTACGTCTGAAGTTTCTACCGCTACCAGATCCAGTTCTGACCCAGCGAGTCCAGAAGTCGACTGTCTGCGCTTCATTACAGAAAACCCGGACCCTGCAGCTCATGATTTTCTCTCCCTAGCGGTGAGAAAGCGTTTCGGTATTTCGAAAGACAGCACAGACTTCCTAGAGGAATATAAGTGCAAATTTACTAGAAGGCAATATGAGTCATCTTGGAGAAAATGGGTGGCCTTTGTCAAGGCGAAGAATCCGCAGGAGATCTCAACGGACTTCTGCTTATCTTTCTTCATCCACCTCCATGGTCAAGGGTTGGCAGCTAACACGATATCAACGTGTAAGTCTGCTTTGACAAGACCCATTCTATATGTCTTCCAGGTCGACCTCGCTAACGTGATCTTTAATAAAGTTCCGAAAGCCTGCGCTAGGCTCAGACCTTCAGCACCTCCAAAGCCCATTTCATGGTCTTTAGATAAAGTTCTTCATTTCGCTTCACTGTTGAACAATGAGGAGTGTGCGCTAAAGGATATGACCCAAAAAGTTATTTTCCTATTTGCACTCGCGTCCGGGGCCAGGGTTAGTGAGATTGTAGCCCTCTCGAGAGAGGAAGGTCGTGTTCAGTTCTTAGATGGGGGAGAGCTGAACCTGTTTCCGGATCCTACGTTTCTCGCCAAGAATGAGTTACCCACCAACAGGTGGGGTCCCTGGAGAATCTGCCCTCTGAAAGAAGATGCATCTCTATGTCCAGTAGAATGCCTAAAGGTCTATCTTCGTAGAACTTCAGACTTCAAGGGTGGTCAACTATTTAGGGGAGAAACATCAGGCTCAAATTTATCACTGAAACAACTCAGGGCGAAAATCACATATTTTATTCGCAGAGCGGATCCTGACAGTACACCCGCAGGTCACGATCCGAGGAAAGTGGCCTCATCCTTAAATTTCTTTAATTGTATGGATTTTGAACATCTTCGTTCATGCACTGGCTGGAAGTCTTCCAGAGTGTTCTTTTGTCACTATGCGAAGCAAGTGGAGCAACTAAAGAGGTCTGTGGTAGCAGTGGGTTGCGTCGTTAACTCTGCTGTTTAACTCTGCGAGGAACAGTGGATTTAATTAGGACGATTAATTCCAGGGTGAGTGTGTAGTTACATACTGTACTACAAACTAAGTGTGAGGGCACCGGGTTGCCCACGTTGACTGTTCCACTTTCAGAGGTGAACCTAGCATAAGTGCAGACATGTGTGCCGAGCGTTTCTAATGCTAATGTGACTGATTAGTAATACAGACTTTTACAACTTTGATACCTCGGTATGGTCAAAGTGGCGCTAATGTTTTTCTTTTAGATAAACAAGTTTCTGTTTACTATCATGCTTATGCTTAAATTTTTGGTTATCCTCCTCTATATATATATATATATATATATATATATATATATATATATATATATATATATATATATATATATATATAATTGTTGTTAACCTGTTTATTTATTGTCTGTCAATAAATTTGTTCTGGCGAACCTTGCGTCTCCTTCACCTGTGTCAATTTATTGATAATAATTGAGCATTCTTTCTATGTATATTTATCTGGGATAATTCTAATAGATTTTTCCTTTATGCAAGCTAATTTTGCATTGGTTTATGCTTTCCCTTAGCGGGAGGACTCCATCCCCTAAGGGGACGGTGGCGGATATGCAAGTTTCCTCCTACTCGGATATAAACCTTTGTCCAATACAGTATTGAACGGAGAACTGGTCGATATTTCATATTGACTCAGTGGTTCTTTACAAACTATGCTTTACATAATATAGGGTGAGACCACTATATTGGCTTGCCTGTTATTCATACAAAGGTATATGTACTCTTCGAGACTTTTCCAGAGTCTAGTAGGACTCTTTCCTGTAGGGGGCCGGAAGCTCTAACATGGTTTATGGTTAGTTGAAAAGATGTATAACGGTAACATCTTAGGTCTCCAGGTCTAGTCGACCGGGGAAATACCTCCGGGGAGTACGGCACGTTTTGAGAATCCACAGGTACAGTAATGCTCTGGTATACTTCCATCAGGTCGACAT